>NW_028243284.1:0-151684 GCF_964263255.1 Lissotriton vulgaris | reverse complement strand
AGAAGCGTGGAGCTGTTTGCAACAACGAACCTGCTATGGCGGAGAGAAGAGTTCCCTGACCAAGCAGTCAGAGGTCTTGCCCTTTGGAAAATAACTTAACAATATTTTGGGTACTAGGGTGAATCTGACAAGAACAGTTGTGTTTGTTGTGTATATTAGGCTGGTACACATAAGACTAGATGGAGAGTTGCATTTTGAAGTGTAGGAGTAATAGTAGTCAGGAGAAGAGTGGAGCTGATTGAGGTAATTTTCCAACGGAAAAGCAGTTAAACTTGAGTTAAAAATAATATATATTATATATATATATATATATATATATATATATATATATATATATATATATATATATATATATATATATATTCACTGAAAAAACCATTGGTTATAGACCATATATAGTTAGGGATTAGCATTTACAAAACCATAATTTACTCGCACAAAACCATAGAAATTCGCATATATAGTTCGTTGCAATAACTATATATCGCGCAACCGCAATCCACTGCTGATGATGTCACATATTACATCATTCATGACATGGTCAGTGACATCACTGATGACTTCACTGATGACATCTCAAATGACATCACTGATGACATCACTGATGACATCATCCAGTGACTGTATGTTTCTGTAAAGAAAAATGTCTTATATATTGAAGAATGAGTGGATGTATAAGAGTCTGGATGAAGGATTTAGTAGGTGCATGACTGACTGTATGAGAGAATGATTAAATGTGTCTCACTGAGTGCATGGGTTAGTGACTAAACTGTCTTAATTTGTGCATCATTATGTCTGTTGTTATGTAAACTGCTGCATGTGTTGATCAGTAGCTATATGAGTAACTATATGGGTTATTGATTGGTTGCCCAGGTATTTGTATGGGAGACTGAGTATGTGTGTGGGTGGCTGGGAGGTGTATGACTCTGTGCATAGTGTGAGCAGTTGATTCACTAGATGTATGGGTTCAAAAGTGCATGTGGAAACAACTGTATGGGCGGTTGACTGTGTGCATGGTGTATTGGTGAATGAATGCATATCTCAGTGCTACATGTCAAAGTAAGTACATATGTAAAACATAGTCCATGTGAGAGTTGACATACATAAATAACTGTGCATAAGAGCCAGTGAATGTGTGAGTGGCTGTATGGATCATTGTGAACTTGTATCAGGGATTGTAAAAGAGTGTAAATATGTGTTAGTATATGTTTTAATAAGTAAGGTATGTTAAACTGTATAGTTGAGGGAAAGGAGGTGTGATTGATTCTTTGCATGACTGACTAGGTGTGTGAGTAACTCCATGGATGAGTGACAGTCTGTGAGTGTCTGTTTACACTGATTGTATCTAAGGTTATATTAGAGTTCGAAGAGATTCATTGTTTTATCACATGAATGATATCATCAATGATGTGATCACTAATGTCAAATGAGATGTTATCAGTGATGTCATCAATGATGTCATTTGAGATGTCATCAGTGATGTTATTAGTGATGTCATTTGAGTTGTCATCAGTGATGTCATTTGAGAAGACATCAGTGATGTCATCAGTGATGTCAACAGTGATGTCATCAGTGATGTCATTTGAGATGTCATCAGTGATGTCATCAGTGATGTCATTTGAGTTGTCATCAGTGATGTCATCAGTGATGTCATTTGAGATGTCATCAGTGAAGTCATCAGTGATGTCACTGACCATGTCATGAATGATGTAATATGTGACATCATCAGCAGTGGATTGCGGGTGCGTGATATATAGTTATTGCAACTAACTATATATGCGAATTTCTATGGTTTTGGGCGAGTAAATTATGGTTTTGTAAATGCTAATCCCTAACTATATATGGTCTATAACCAATGGTTTTTTCAGTGAATTTCATTGGTTTTTTAAAAGCTAATATCTATAGCTGTAACATATATTTTTATTCTAATTCACAAATATATTTTATATATATTTGTATTATATTTTTTAATTCAATTCATATTATAGTTTAAATTATTTTTTCTTGTTTCGCTGCCGATCCGCGAACCGGTAAACGTTCCGTTAGTGCAAATACCGCGTTAGAAAGGCACATCGTGACGTGTCCCGTAAACGCAACATATCGGGTTACTACGTAATGCCCCTTATGACGTGCTGCGTTAGCGCACCCGGAAGCGTTCTGGAACGCGAAACAAGGCGCGAAACGTAAAGCCCCGGAATCGATCCGAGGCGCGGTGCGGAACGCGGAACATAAGCATAACAGGTCATGTGACTAGTTCTTAAAACTTTTCATTGGTTGATTTTACTTTAAGTTTCCTAATGATGGAACGCTTGATCATATGACGTAAAACAAACACTTTTCATTGGTTTAGAACATTTTCTTTTCTCAAATGATGAAAGTCCCACCTTTTTTCCTCACTCCGACTTTCATTTTTATGAGAGAAAGACCTGTTTTTGTTTGCTAAGACATGGCATTTGTATTAGCTGCAGCTGGTGGATCTCCACCACCTCCACCACCACCAAAGAAGAGAGGACCGACTAGCCAGGTCATCTTCGACCAAGAAGAAGAAGAAGAGGAAGACGAGGAACAGGAGCAAGGGACAAGTGGCTTTCTGAAAGAAATGCCAAGAACGTCCCATGTGAAAGTGAATTTTATCTGGCAATTTTTTTCTTTTCCTTCTCATGAAAAGAAAGTTAATGCCAGGTTCGTTACCTGCCTCATCTGCAAAAAAACACGCTCGAGAGGGACCGAAAAAAAATATAGCTTTGGTAATCATACCATGCATCGGCACATGGAAAGTTGGCACCCTCTTAATTATTCCAAAGCACAACTTCGAGATTTGGTGGATAACCCCCGACCGGCAAAAACATCCACCAATGACTTAGCAATAAGTGAGTCAGAGGCAAGGGAAACGGTCCCAAATCTGCAAAAGAACTTTGGACGGATGAGATTGACTTGTGTAGCATGTGGAAAATTAATTTCACACGGAGAGATGAGTATTACTTTAATAAATAGATCATATGAAAATCATCAATGTCCAAAACGTCCTAGAAAGTAATTTTTTTTGTTGCTCCTGTTGAGCCCTTTGAAGTAAATCATTTTTGTTTCCCCTTCCTCAAAAAAACACAAAAAAATATAAAACATCAAAAATAATAAAAAAAAGTTCTTTTCAGAACTACCTTCCCTTTTAAAAAAAATTGCTAGAATGTTAAGCACTCTAGCATCCTCTATTTCTTTTGATACGCTTCCCGGTTAGCGTTCGGGTACGCGAACTGGGAGCGAACTAAAAAAAATATTTTTTTAAAAAAGACGAGTTAATAAACAGAGAGTAATGTGAAAAGAAAGACAAATAGAGGGAGTAACACACAGTTACTGTTGAAAGAGGGACGGATAAAAGAAGTGAAAAGAGTAGTATAAATAAGTAATAGAAAAAGAAATGAAGGAAGTAGCAAAGACAGGAAACTAAGGGTTAAAAAAAAGAAGCAGAGGAACTAATAAAAGTTAAATCTGATAGACATGTAACGTAAAGAGTACTAAACGCTTACCTTATAATTGTCATTACCGTACTGTATTATCATTTTCATACTTTTAATCTGTGTAAGAAAGAACAAAAAAATTTAAATTAATACAAGATGGTAAAAAAAGAGTGAGCATGAGACAAAATGAATGTTAAATGTTAAATGTGGTATACTAGTAAAGTGCACAGCTGCCCCAGCAAAGAGGCGTCCCGGCGCTGTATACCGCTGGGGAAACCATCCTGGCTTTCCCTGTGAGATGGTTCCTCCTGGGCATCCCCGAGGTGAAGCCAGGCATCCCCGGCGCTGATGGGGCCGTTACTAGAGATTAAGCAATCTATTGCCCAAAGTTGCTGAGTGGCACCCATGGTTGGAGTAGGCACCGAGGCGAGAATTATCGAGTCCGCTGACCAAGGCCCAAGATCCTACCGCGTCAGGAATCGAACCCTGGTCCCGGGCCGACCTCTGCTTCTGGGTCTGCCGCCTCTAACCAGTGAGCCACACCAATCCATATACATATTAGAAATCACAATTCAAAGTAGAAAATTAATTAAACATATTTAATGGTTTATTTTTGCTGTTATCAGAAAATATCAAATTTCACTGAAAACAGTGAGTTGAAGGTATTCATCATATAACAGCGGGGAAAAAAAACACAATCAAAATGATTGTGTTTAAAAAACCCAAATAATATAAATAAGCAGAAATAGGAACTTCTCCAAAGTAACTTACTTTCTATGACGTCAAAGGATATCCTATGAACAGCTTATACTCTGTTGTGCTGTTACTATTTTCTGCCCGCCACTTTCTGAAAGATAAACTCAATTGTTTTAAGAAAACTGAGACATACAAAGCAATTAGAAACAGCACACTAAGTTACAGCAACACCTAGAATCATTATAGTCCAATTACCTACCCTAAATTCTGACTTCAAAAATCAAGTCAAAAGGCAACATTGCTTCATACTCAATTAGTAATGTTTGCTGAAAGACTAGCCATTTTTTAAATTTCGAATAAGCTGTGTAATATTCAGATGTTGTCAAAGGACCTGCATATTATATAATAGCTGCAGTTGCAAATGTTCTTCCTGAAATCGATGACTGTGTAGCCAAAACATTTTTAATTAGACTGGACAACATATTTTCTTCCAGTTTATGTAGTTGAAATTGTAAAATGACATTTCATCCATAAGTTTTCAAAAATGATGTGGACAGCATTGCAGACTTACATTTCCTCTACTCCTTATTTTGATCTGCTGCTTGACTTTGCTTATAAAAACAAACAGTTTTCGCTCTGTACTACAATTATCCACAAGGCCATATATAGTAGGAGCCATTAGAACCTCTGTAAATTCCTCTAAACAAATCCCAAGCTTTTTTTCCTAAAATTTTGGTTGTAAGAACACCAAGTAAGAATTTTGAAGGTGGAAAGGCAATCTTTTTTTGAAAGTTAAAACCGAATCATTGCAGAACGACCAACCGTTTCCAGATTTTAAATAAGCTGTATAATGTCCTGAATTAGTTGAAGGACCATTATGATATATAATTGCAGTAGTTTTAAAAGTCCTTCCTGATATTGACAACTGCGAAGCCACAAAATTATTAATTAAAGTTGTCAATTTAGTTCCATCAGGCCTACATCGTTGGAACATTAAAATGACATACTGGTCATAACTTCGTAAAATTAACGTGGACAGCATTCCAGACTTACATTGGCTGCACTCCATATTTTGATCGGCTGCCTTTACTAGCTTATTGAAGGATACTGATTTACTGTCAGGCAAAGTTAAATATATAAATCTTTCTGAGTCTACACTATTAGTACTTGATAGCCAACAGTTCTCGCAGTCATGCTGCCATTGATAAGAAAGGCCAAATAGATAATCTACATCTACACCCTCATCTTGCAATACATCAAGCATATACATTAAAAACTCCTGACAATCCTGCTGAATATTTTCAGAGAATTCTGTTTGACCTGAACATTCGTCTAACAGAAAACGAATTTCAGACACACTTTCTACTCTCGTTTTATCAGCACTACATTTCTCTAACACAGAATTCAACAAACAGCATAAACTTTGTTCCGAATTGATCACAATCTGTTCTTTGAAAGTCTCTAGTGAAAAGAGAACATTAACAACTACATTAGCATAGCAGTTGACACCAGAACTATTTTCAAATTTAAAACCAACAACATTTTCAACAGAATTCATTTTATTCCTGCTTACAATTTTGGGTTCATCGACTTTTGGTCTTTTTGCTACAACCTCCCTACTATTACTGATATTTCTTCGTTTCCGGCCTACCACACATTTCTCCATCAAAGGATATTGAGGCAAATGTGGCGCATACTCTCTTCTTTTCTGTATTCTGTATTCCTTAACACAATCTAGATCTGCACAAATGTTTGTGACATCACAGTCAATCAAGTACAAACCCGATAAAGTTTTGACTTGTGACAATGCTACATAAGCCATACCCTCTTTGAATACAGAACTGCCAATATTCACTAAAGCAGTGTCTACACTTAAACCTTGCGATTTATGAATTGTCACCGCATATGCCAAGCAAACAGGAAACTGCTTACGGCGAACATATAAGTCTTTAACAAGCAAAAACCTAGCAGAGCAACGACCAATTAGCTGTACTTCCTCAATGCCATCAAATTTAATTTTTAAAAATTCAATTCCATCTCTATTTCTGTATTTCTCAAAATCAACAACATTACCCATTGATCCATTTACCAGACCTCTTTCAACATGTAAATTCCTTCTCAAAATGATTCGGCAATTTAAGCACACATTCAAAGTCTTTTCAAAACCCGCAGTTTTAGATATAGTCTTCTCTAATGAATCCAATTTAGATTTCAAATTCTCTGACAAAATAATTGTTGCTCCCATATGCTCTATTTTGTCAATAGCTTCAAGTTTCACAATCTCTTGTTTTTCTAAATTCAACATTTTATTGTTGAAGATGGAACATTCTGCAAGAGTTGGCATCAAACATATTCCAGATTTCTTCACAGTAATTTTCTGAAAAATATCCTCTGGCAAAACTTCTTCTTCTGGATATAAATTTGACAGTAAGCGTGCATGTAAAGATTCTTTACCATGCTCAGTCACTTTCCCGATTCTAATATCTTGTAGAATATTCTTGTAATCTTCGTCCTTCGCCTGACGCATATTTTCACGCAGCTCAGCATAACTGAAGTTTAACCATATGTTAACATTGTCAATGCTCCCTAGGCACTTCTTGGTATCTTCATGTGTAAGCTGTTTAAACACTGGTTGTCCTTTCACTGGTGTCAGCTGCAGAAGATCACCAAAAACAATGATGTGTTTGCCACCGAATAACACATCATACTCTGTTTTAAGAACTTCCTGCATTCTTAAATGCACAAAAGCAAGCATGAGATTGGAAACCATGCTTACTTCGTCAATGATAAGAAGTTTCATCTTCTTCAAAACTCGAGATACTTCACAACAAGCATCTCCAGATAACTTGTGGTATTGTAATTTGTTATCATGCTCCACTGGCAGCATGTCAGAGTCCACTTTCTTACCAACTTTTCCTCTCGAAGACTTGCACAGGAACAGAAGATGCTAGCTTTCCGACTCCCTCTTCCAACCAATCAGAATCAGAATATATCTTGACTCTAACTGATTAGATAGAGGGAAGGGGAAAATTGGATAAAATAACGAAATAAATAAAACAGAGAAGAGACTGGTCCTGATCCTCTGGAGTTCCGTGGAATCTTCAATCAGCTTGCAATTCAGCTTCTCAAAGAACCCTAGGAATACTAAACACATACAAGATAATAAATCACTGTACCTGAGCTACTCTGGTCTTCCTATTACTGTTTCTAAGAACACCTACCCAGGAATCAGTAACGACCTGCCGCTCTTCTATACTGAAGTGTAGCTTGGTGAATGATCTGCCTAATCTGGATTTTCAGATGACAGCTCTTCCTCCTACTTCTGCAAATGACATTAGGGTTATTACTTTCTGCTCACTGCTCTGTGTTTGCTCTATATAATGCTGCTTGTTTTCCCCACCTACCAGTGTAGTCTAAAATGTTGTCCTTATATTGTTTTCTTCTTGTACAGAGACCTTCTCCTGAATAGATGAATTAACTTCATTCAACTCTCCAGGTAAGTTTCCTATTCTTCTGCTTGTAAATTCTTTCACAGTACTCAAACAACCTCTCTAACACTGTCCCTATTCTTTTCTAGATAACGTGAAGTCTTTGTCTTGCACTGGTTAAAAGGACGAAATTCAGCACTGGTGAGTTTGATTCACTCAGTTAATGTTCATTAATCTTTCCATGCATTGATGAAGTTGAAATACAATATTTACACAGTCTCATGAACTTGCACAGAATACAGGAAACATTCCACTTAGCTCTATGTTTCTCCGCTACTTCGAATGAGTCTCTCTCCTTCAGCTTCCGTGAATAAATGACAGGAATTCTCTGCTTGGAAAGATTCTTCTCTGACACGCTGTTTAAAAGGCTCCGGTTTCTTTTCCGAAAACACGAACTCTGCTTGAACACTCTGTAAACTCTGGACTGCGTGAACCCAAGGTAAAGGCAATGAATGTTGAAAAAAACTCTTCACTGGCTGAAATCATTTCTTAGCTTATTTTCCGAAGACACACTCTAACGCGACCACTGTGACTGGATTCCTCGGTGAAGTGCGCAGTTCCAAAGGAACTCGCGCTGCACCTGGACTCTCGATCTCGCGCTGGGAAGGCTAGACTGCTAACCTAGCATTCCGCGCATTCCACAGCTCGGACCAAGTGAAGTCTCGGCTGGCGCGCCATTTTCTTGTCTTTAAGCACATTGAATCTGCATTAGGCTTGCTGAAAGGAGGGATCCTGACAGTACCCCCCACCAAGGAGGGTCCTCCCGGTCTAGGTTTGGTAGGATTTCTTTGGTGAAAGAGGCACACCAACCTAGGAGCATGAACATCCGACTCCAACTCCCAAGACCTTTCCTCTGGCCCATAGCCTTTCCAGTCCACTAGATAGTACAGTCTTCCTCTTACTCGTTTTGAATCCACAATTTCCTTGACCTCAAATTCTAATCCAGTTTCTAACTGAATGGGAGGTGGAATTCCTTCTTTCCGCAACCCCTCAACTGATTTCTTTAATAAGGAGACATGGAAAACTGGATGAATTTTTAGTTTTGTGGGCAAAGTTAAAAGTTTAAAGGTTACTGGATTGATCTGTTCTGCAATAGGATATGGTCCTATGAATCTAGGCTGAAACTTTCTACTGCCTTTTAATCGAAGATTCTTAGTATTTAACCAAACCTCATCACCTACTTTTAAATCTGGGGTATCTCTTCTCTTTTTGTCAGCATACTTCTTGTACCTGCTTTTTGCCTGCTCTAAATTCTTGGATGCCTCTTCATGTATCTGCTGTAAGTGAGTTACTAAATCCTGAACTGCCGGGACAGAGATGTGAACATCTTGCACTGTGGAATTCGGGTGTTTGCCATAATTCAAATAGAATGGTGAATAACCCGTGGACACATTATTTGCGTTATTATAGGCAAATTCTGCAGTCCATAAATAGTCCAACCATTCCCCACCCTGCTTCAACGTGAATAACCTTAAATACTGCTCCACTTCCTGGTTCACTCGTTCTGTTTGTCCATCAGTCTCTGGGTGGAAACTGGTGGAAAAACGTGTCTCAACCCCAAGTCTCTTCATAAAGGCCTTCCAGAAATGAGACACAAATTGCGTTCCTCGGTCCGATATCATGACCTCAGGAATTCCATGTAATCTCACCACCTGAGCAGTAAATTGAGCTGCTAACTGCCTAGCAGTTGGAGTTCCTTTCAATGCTACAAAATGTGCCATTTTGGTGTATGTATCCACTACCACTAAGATGGTGTTAAACCCTTGACAAGTGGGAAGATCAGTTATCAAATCTAGAGTGACTGTGTGCCAGGGGGAAGGAGGGTTAGGCAAAGGTTGTAATAAACCCTTAGGTGCTTGCCGTTCTGATTTTCCCTGCGCACAAATCTCACATGTCTTTACATATTGCTCAATGTCCTTATTCATGTGTGGCCACCAATACTTTCTTTTAACTAAGTCCACAGTCTTCAATTCTCCCTTGTGACCTGCCAACAGATGATCATGGCATTCATTCATCGCTTGTCTCTGTAGTGTAGAAGTGGGTAAGTATAAGGCTTCAGTCTGATAAGGTAAACCATCAATGACTTCTCTCCCATCTCCTTGCTGCACCCACTCCAGCATTTTCTCAGGCGACATGACCTGGAGAATTTGTTCCTTAACACTCAAAGAATCTACTGCGCCGATGATTTTTGAATTGGGAATGATTGCTTGTGTCTTAATTTCCTCTTTTCCTTCTCCTGTACCCATTCGGGACAAGGCGTCCGCTTTTCCATTCTGAGCTCCAGGTCTGTAGGTAATGACAAAGTCGTAGTCGGCGAAATACAATGACCAGCGAAGTTGCCGAGGCGTCAAGGTCCTGGCTGATTTTAAAAATTTCTAATTACGATGGTCGGTGTAAACTGTAACTACATGATGAGCTCCCATTAAGTAGTGTCTCCACTCCTTGAAGGCGTCTTTTATTGCTAATAGTTCCTTCTCGGTTATTGTATAGTTGATTTCTGCTGCAGTCAATTTCCGTGAACGATAGGCCACGGGGTGTAGTTGACCAGTTTCCTTGTTCCTTTGAGAAAGTACACCTCCTACAGCCAGATCGGAAGCGTCCGTTTCAACATAGAAGGGCTCAGATGGGTCTGCATGAAGAAGGATCGGAGCTGAAGTAAATTCATCCTTTAAGGCCTTGAACGCTAATTCTGCTTCCTCTGACCATTCAAATTGTACCCCTTTCCTCAACAGCCTAGTGAGAGGAAGGATTCGGCGGGAGAACTCACTAATGAACCGACGATAGAAGTTTGCAAAACCAATGAATGCTTGTACTTCTTTTACACTGGTTGGGGACTTCCATTCCAACACTGCCTGAATTTTCCGCTTGTCCATGTGAATTCCCGACTGCGAAATTACAAAACCCAGGAACTCAACTTCCGTGACATTGAAAGCACATTTTTCCAGCTTGACAAATAACCTGTTTTCTCTCAACTTTTGTAGAATCTTTTGTACTTGGTTCCGATGTTCTTGTACATCGACAGAGTAAATCAAGATATCGTCAATATAAACTATTGCACATTGATCTATGTATTCACTGAGAACATCGTTGATGAAATGCTGAAAGGCAGCAGGGGCGTTGCACAACCCATAGGGCATCACCTGATACTCGAACAGTCCAAAACGGGTTCTAAACGCCGTTTTCCATTCATCCCCAGCCCTTACTCGGATGAGATGGTATGCCCCTCTTAGATCCAACTTCGTGAATATTCGTGCCCCCTTCACCTGGTCTAACAAGACGGAAATGAGAGGAAGTGGATATCTATTCTTCTTGGTTATTCGGTTGATTGCGCGATAGTCTATGCAAGTCCTCAACTCGCCTTCTTCCTTCTTCGGCACGAAGAATAGAGGCGAGGAGACTGGGGATTGAGAAGGACGAATGAATCCATTTGCTAAATACTTGTTGAGGTACTCTTTTAAATGAGCATGCTCCTTCTCAGTCAGAGCATAAACCCGACTGCACGGCATATTTGCCCCTGGTTCAAGGTCTATTTTGCAATCATAGACACGATGCGGTGGTAACTGTTCCGCTTCCTGCTCATCAAACACATCTTTAAAATCTTGATATTCCGGGGGTATCGTCTGGGTATTGATTACGCACACCGTTGCATCAGCTGAACATAAGGCTTGGGCCGGATTCTCCCGATGGTTTTCTATTTGGTTTCCGAAACAGTTGTTCCTACAGTAATCTGAAGTCATTTCTATGGTTCTGGCAGCCCAATCTATCGTTGGATTATGCTCAGTGAGCCAAGGAAGCCCAAGAATCAACTGAAACTCAGGGGCGTCGATCAAATTAAAATGAATGTCTTCTTGATGGCCATCCTCTCGAATTAACTGCACCAATTCCGTGTGACTTACTATAGGGCCAGAAGACAAATTCGTCCCATCAATGGCTCTGACTGATTCACTCTTGTCTTTGGCTATGGCTCTCAATCCAATCTTACTTGCGAATTTCAGATCACAAAAGTTTCCAGTTGCCCCTGAATCCACCATAACTGTTATGCCTTCTCGCACTTCTTGACGGAATTTGATGGTCGTTGATAATATGAGATGTGGAGAAGACGACTGTAGGGTGTTAGCCAATTGGTGTTCTTGTGGAGTTGGTTCTTGACTCGCATCCACCTGTACAACTCCTTCTACAGGTGGTGCAGCTAGTTTTCCTTCGGCTTATAAGATCCTTTGGGTTTCTTTGGACAATTCCTCACAAAATGTCCGCTTGAGCCGCAATACATGCATAAATTGCTGGCTCGTCTTTTCTCCTTTTCTTCCTTAGTAAGCGGTCCCCTTATTGTTCCGATTTGCATGGGTTCTGAGCTGTTACCTCCTTCTGTACCTTTTCCTGGTTCAAACCTTGCTCTATCAAAACGGGGTACTGTGCTTCGAAACTCACGTCGTCTTTCTCCCTTCCGTTCCCCTTGACGGAAATCCAATTCCAATACTAGGTCTATTAGGGCAGATATCTCTGTGGGTCGATTAGGTATTTGTGCCAGCCCATCTTTTAATTCATCTCGTAGGCCACGATAGAATATTGCAGTTCTTTTACTTTCGGGCCAATCAGTCTCCATAATTAACTTGTTAAATTGGGCCAAATACGCTACTAAGTCTCTATTGCCCTGTTTCAAATCCAACAACTCATTGTCCACTGCCTGCGAGATTCTTCTTCGGTCAAATATTCGCAAAAATTATTTTTTAAACTCGTCATAATTCTGCAGAAGAGGGTCATCTCTTGATACCAAAGGCATAGACCATGCGCCGCATCCCCACTCAAATATGATAAGATAAATGCCACTTTAGATTGTGCGTCAGGGAAGATAGAAGGGCGACACATAAAGTGCAAGGAACATTGTGTGATGAACACCTGTGCTTTCTGGGGATCCCCATTAAATCTCTCTGGTGCCGCTAGGGGTATGACTGGGGACAAGGAATGTATGACCTGTGTGGTTGATTTGCTAGTTTCCCCTGTAGATGTTATGGGAGCCTCCCTATTTCTTAAAAGTGATGGCCCAACTTGCTGCGCTAACTCTGCGGTTTCTTTTCTGGAATTAATCACCTCTTGTCTCAACCTTTGGTTTTCTTCTTTTACTGCTACTAACTCCTTTTGTATAGTATCTAAAACCGCCCCCAATGTCTGCAAATTAATTCCCTCAACCATTCTGTTCGGGTGCAAGTTTACAACGTGGGCACTTCACTCTGTCAGAGTCCACTTTCTTACCAACTTTTCCTCTCGAAGACTTGCACAGGAACAGAAGATGCTAGCTTTCCGACTCCCTCTTCCAACCAATCAGAATCAGAATATATCTTGACTCTAACTGATTAGATAGAGGGAAGGGGAAAATTGGATAAAATAACGAAATAAATAAAACAGAGAAGAGACTGGTCCTGATCCTCTGGAGTTCCGTGGAATCTTCAATCAGCTTGCAATTCAGCTTCTCAAAGAACCCTAGGAATACTAAACACATACAAGATAATAAATCACTGTACCTGAGCTACTCTGGTCTTCCTATTCCTGTTTCTAAGAACACCTACCCAGGAATCAGTAACGACCTGCCGCTCTTCTATACTGAAGTGTAGCTTGGTGAATGATCTGCCTAATCTGGATTTTCAGATGACAGCTCTTCCTCCTACTTCTGCAAATGACATTAGGGTTATTACTTTCTGCTCACTGCTCTGTGTTTGCTCTATATAATGCTGCTTGTTTTCCCCACCTACCAGTGTAGTCTAAAATGTTGTCCTTATATTGTTTTCTTCTTGTACAGAGACCTTCTCCTGAATAGATGAATTAACTTCATTCAACTCTCCAGGTAAGTTTCCTATTCTTCTGCTTGTAAATTCTTTCACAGTACTCAAACAACCTCTCTAACACTGTCCCTATTCTTTTCTAGATAACGTGAAGTCTTTGTCTTGCACTGGTTAAAAGGACGAAATTCAGCACTGGTGAGTTTGATTCACTCAGTTAATGTTCATTAATCTTTCCATGCATTGATGAAGTTGAAATACAATATTTACACAGTCTCATGAACTTGCACAGAATACAGGAAACATTCCACTTAGCTCTATGTTTCTCCGCTACTTCGAATGAGTCTCTCTCCTTCAGCTTCCGTGAATAAATGACAGGAATTCTCTGCTTGGAAAGATTCTTCTCTGACACGCTGTTTAAAAGGCTCCGGTTTCTTTTCTGAAAACACGAACTCTGCTTGAACACTCTGTAAACTCTGGACTGCGTGAACCCAAGGTCAAGGCAATGAATGTTGAAAAAAACTCTTCACTGGCTGAAATCATTTCTTAGCTTATTTTCCGAAGACACACTCTAACGCGACCACTGTGACTGGATTCCTCGGTGAAGTGCGCAGTTCCAAAGGAACGCGCGCTGCACCTGGACTCTCGATCTCGCGCTGGGAAGGCTAGACTGCTAACCTAGCATTCCGCGCATTCCACAGCTCGGACCAAGTGAAGTCTCGGCTGGCGCGCCATTTTTTTGTCTTTAAGCACATTGAATCTGCATTAGGCTTGCTGAAAGGAGGGATCCTGACACAGCATCAGTAACCGATGCAAAGTAATCCCTTTAATGTTATGAGCTGCCAGTCCAGTTGGAGCGGTCACAACACAACACAGCAATGAATCAGTCCTTTTCTGCATATAACATGAAATTGCTTTAATAAGGAAACTTTTTCCAGTTCCTGCTTCTCCACTCACGTTCAGTCGGACAGGCTTCAACGACGTACATGAGCACTCTTCCTTCTCATGACTTAATCCATGCTCAATTTGGTTGGTAACTTCAACATATATTTTCCTCTGCTCAACGTTAAGTTGTCTTTCCAATTCTTCTAAGTTAACTGCATCCTTCTGAGCATGTGCCATGGCTCTTTCCACTTCAATCATGGCACTGGCAGCTTCATTTTCAATAACTGGTTCTCCTAGTGGATCCTGACTCAATGAAACAGAACTCTGACTGTCCTGAGAACTGTCTCTAGCAATCTCGGCTGCAATTGTTGCTTCCTGCTCAATTTCTGCATTCAACATTTGTAGATATTTTGGAAAAACAGGACATTCTATGGACTCCTTGGCTGCATTGAAAGAGTCTTTGTAACAGAGGAAATCCCCAAGCAGTTCCTCTTCTGCACGCCAAGGCTTTAAAAGTTGCAAAAGAGCTAAATAGAAAAACTCTTTTCTTTCGGGAGATTGGCAATCCAATTTTCGATGATTTATCAATTGACATTTTTTTTTTTTCTTGACCAGACATCCCTCACTTCCAATTACAGCATACACTCATTTATCAATATCTTCTTTTATGTTCCTCTTGAAAACGAAATTTTGAAGAACTTCATACAGACAAGCATTCTCCAGGTGACTGCTTCTATTTGGATAATATGTATCCAACATGTTGCTCTTCAAAATATCTGTACTGTTGGCTCCTTCTCCGCCAAATACTCAATTTCCCGTACAGGTTTCAGAACTCGATTACGCGTTGCAGCAAGACCAAGACTCGCCCAAATGATACTCCTAGATTTGGCATAGAGACTTGCTGAAGATAACCGGTCAGAACATTCGTAAGCTCCGATTTCTCGATGCGACAACATCTTCAGACTGAAACTGTAAAACTTCTTACTGAGGCTCTTTTCATGGGAAATATCCTCCCACATATCCTTCAGTTCTGTCTTTTCTTTTTTAGTGATGTAAGACGTCACATACCGAGCCACAGCCATACAGTTGTCAGCCACAAACTGTATATCCATGTTAGCATTCCACATGGACAAAATCACTGGGTTGTAGTCGTTGATGTACTTGGACTCTTCGTTTCTTTTCAAATTGTATGTGTTTTTGGGTGATTTCCTCGTCATATTATGTCGCAGCGATGACATCAAATTGTTAACTCTTCCTTTTGATAACACCGACCGTGGAAATGCAAAACGACATTTGGTGTAGTATTTGTCCTTGTTTCTGAATTTACGACGACAGTACTTTCCACAACGATGGCTTTGAAACCGTAAAACTTGTTCTCATAGACTTTTGTCTTCGTTTGTCTTTGGAACAGCACATGTAGCATACTGTTCTATGAAACTCATCACTAAGTCACCTGGATCTGTTCCAAATTTGGGTGCATCTTTGATCCATAGTAGCATATGTATATGAGGAGCACCTCTTGCTTGATACTCCTTTCTCCAGAAGAAATCCAACACCTCTCCAAGAGGTGGATTTTTCTTGTTCGTGATAAAAGACATCATAGCTTCAAATCTATGATTGAAGTACCTGCATACATTCACAGGATCCAAAGAGCACAGTTCTCCTGGTGTCTTGAATTCAATATTTTCAATGTTTCCATTTACCTCTCGTAGAAATTCAAGTAAGTCTTCCCAGCCATACTCAGCACAGCTGAGAGTGAGGAACCATGTGGGAGTTCCTAAGTTCCTCAGCATACATTTTAGGTCACCATGACGGCGGTACCAATACTCATTAGTACCACGCTGACAAGCCATGAGATTAATCAGGTGAGAATCCAAAATACTGTCTTGCACATTGACTTTATCCATAAAGTCCCTTGCCGAGATATTTCGCAGTTGTATACCACTTTTCAAGATGTGGTTCACTGCATAAGACAATCCAGAGAGATCACTTTCAAACAATAGATGAAATAAATAGGGAATGCATTGTCGAAACCTAGGATCTTCTGTATACAATCGTAAAGTCCGGTATTCTGAAGCAGGAATTTGAACAGGTCGCTCATCATATCGTCCTCCTCTACCTGTGGGAAATAACTGTGGGAAACACCGAGCTTCCAAACTTTCCTCCCAAACACTAATGGGACTCCCTTTGGCTTGTTTCATTTGAAACAACTCAATAGCATTCCCCATGACTTCCTTGGAATGCAAAGGATGAACACTATAATGTTCATATATTTCTTTCTTTTTAGAGGCTTCTACTTTCTCAATTTGACCAGGACACAAATCGCTGTCCTCTTCTTCACTTACTTCCTCTTCTGCAACACATACATTCTTGTAGTACTTACTATTTTTCATCAAATACAATGTTGCCTTTTTAACTTTCCTAACATCCACTAAATCTTGCCAGATTTTCTTACTCTTTGTCGGAACACCATTAACTATGATAACCAGCGGTTCCTTTTCCACTTTCTCTACTCCAATTGTATTAATGTTTTTCTTCAAATCCAAAGGCAAATAAACAACCCTTCCCTTTCATCCTCTCTGTAAATCTGATGGAGGCAACTTCCCTGTCTTTGGCTCCATTCGTACAATAGCCTGGAAGGGATGGACACTTTGAATCAAAATAGATTCATAAGTATTTAAATCCTTCAATTCATAAGGAATGTCATCTAATTCCAGATTATTATAAACCGCTCTAGCAGGCATCTGGTTTTGGTTTAATTTGTTATAGCAATAAGTACACATACGTTGGTCTGCTCCCAAATCAAAACAATTTTCTACCATCAAGTATGTGGCAAAATCCTTCCATTCACTATTGTTTTCCATATCACTCTTTGCATATATATCCACTAACTTAGTCTGATTCTTATAATAAGTCCGTCGACAACACACACAAGTGAAATTAGGCCTCTCACTTGATTTCACCACAAACGTGGCAATTTCCTTGTGAAACATATCTGTACTGAAAATCTGTTCACTGTCTTCCACATTACCTTCTTCTAGTGGTTCAATATCAACATTGTTCTCTTTACCAGCAAAATAACAGAACTCAATTTCTTGACAAATATTCTTCACATCTACTTCAGAACCATGCAAAAGAGCTCTGCTTAATTTTTTAAGCATAATTGCTGGACTCTTAGCATAATACAACATTCTAACTAATTTCCTCACTTTATTATGATGCACTGCTAGCATCCTGAAATGATGAAATACACTCTGGCATACTCTCCTAGAAAGACAAGCCAGTGAATGACCACGCAAACCTGTCACTTGTCTCACTCTGCAAGGATCTAATTCTTGCAACAACTTTATTTTTTGCTTTACACTTTTCTTATGAAATGTCCGTATAAAATCACAAAGCAAATTGATGGAATCCTGTCGCACACTGCAAATAGAACTACACTTCCAGGTGTACACTGGTCCCTTAGGACGTCTCCCTAAAACCTCATCACTTAGCGCCTCTTCTGCATCTGCAGACACAAGTATTTCTTTTTCAACCGGATGACCATCTTTTACCTCATATGCTCGACCACTGCTGTCAACTGCATGCACCAAAACATTGTCCTGAAAATAACTCTCCTCATTAAAAAATGCCTCACTATTTGAACTATGCATCCATTCTCCTAAGAAAACTTCACAAAAATTACTTCGATTAACTTCTCTCTTCCATCTACTATTAGATTTGAAAACATAGATTACCTTGTTTAGTTTCCTAATTCTATTAATTACCAAAATAAATAACTTTCGATTGATTTCGGAAGCCTGATCAATAATTTTCTCTACATTTTTCTTTTTCTTATAAAATGACACTTTCTGTTGACCTTTTTTAAATTGTTTTAGCAAATTGACAATTACCCTGTTGCGGAACATTCGCTTACGAATGTCCCTGAAAATATTTGCCCTTCTACTGCCATGCACAGAGTTATCTCCTGCTCTAGCACAAACTTTTTTCACAGGCCTTTCCTTTCCATTTAAATTGGCTCTCTTTTTCTGGACTAAAACTTGTTCTGTAGTTATACTTTTGTATCTACAAATGTTTTTAAGGAATGATTTCGTTCTCTTACCTGGTGTTCTCTTCGTCCGTTGAGGTAATACTAATGTAGAGGACTGCTGCAAAATGTTAGGTAACTGCTGTCTTTGACGTTTCGTAGCCTTTCGAATTCTATCCTTAGACGGCATTGTCTAATTTCCAAATAATCTGCAGTTGAATCTGTGGTGAAATATAATAAAAAATGTTATTAACCACTATTACCAAACAGTAAGTCAATAACAGTAAGAACTAGATTTAACAATGCTATAAAAATAAATAAAAGAATTCACAAGGGTGCAGGGGGTATCACTTTGACACCCTCTGGCACCCTAAAAACAGGCACAGGTGCCATGTGGCAGGCATACCTGCCCTAAGGGCAGATCTGCCTTTCACATGACATAGGTGTGCATGCACACATGTGTATGCACACCGGAATCGGTATTTTACCATGAAGTTTGATTTCATGCTAAAATACCGATTCGTTAAGGACTTTGGGACTCAGAAGAGTCCCCCCTACATAGCAAATTTACAGAATCGATAAAATTACCGATTCGGTATTTTACCGAACCAATAATTTTTCCGATTCTGTAAATGTAGATTTACCTACATGTGGCCTTGGATTTAGGCCCCTAATAACGATTGGCCATTTACCGGTCGGAAACGGCCGAAATCGGTCGTAACCGATCGGTAAATGACATGGAACGACCACCTACATCGGGCCCTAAGTGTGCATGCATTTGATTTCAAAAAAAGTTTTAAAACCTTTTATGTAAAACAATAATACACCTACATTCATGGGGAACAGACTTAAAATGCCCTAATACACATGAAAACGTTTTTTTAAGGAACTTGCACCTTTTTTTTGAATAACTTTCAACATGGCTATGTAACTCAAACAATCAAAATGAAAATTTGCCAGGCACACATGGGGGCGTATTTACAAGGGCCTTGCACTACGAGGAAAGTGACTTCAAATGACCAGACACACATGGGGACGTATTTACAAGGCCCTTGAACCCGGGGGAAGTGACTTGAAATTGCTAAGCACACATAGGAGAGTATCTACAATGCCCGTGCAACACTTATGCATCATTTTTTACATGTACACAGTAACATTAACAACACAATTGCATCATATATCTGTTCCGCAAAAGCGACGCATTGCAGGAGTCACATCATTTTACCATCAAAAACAATTTCACCGATTCTATAAATGTAGATTTACCTACATGTGGCCCTGGATTTAGGCGCCTACATACCTTTTCGCCATTTACAAGTCGGAAACGACCGAAATCGGCCGTAACCGATCGGTAAATGGCCTAAACGACCACCTACATGGGCCCTAAGTGTGCATGCATTTGATTTCAAACAAAGTTTTAAAACCTTTTATGTAAAACAATAATACACCTACATTCATGTAAGGGCAGGTCTGCCTTTCACATGACATACGTGTGCATGCACACATGTGCATGCACACCGGAATCGGTATTTTACCATGAAGTTTGATTTCATGCTAAAATACCGATTCGTTAAGTCATTTGAGACTCAGAAGAGTCCCCCCTACATAGCAAATTTACAGAATCAGTAAAATTACCGATTCGGTATTTTACCGAACCAATAATTTTTTCCGATTCTGTAAATGAAGAATGCAAAATCGCCTTTGAAAGCAGAATGCAAACACTTGACGCAAAACATCATTTTAAATACACAGCTGACTTTCTTATTTACGCCAAAAAGCATACTACTCTTTAACTAAAATATATAAACGATAATTCACCTTTACAAATTCTTTTTGAAATTGAAAACAGTCTCAGAAACACACCAATTATTCTGTACCAGAATTAAAGGTATGCACTCCAGAGGCTGGAACCAACAAAGGCACCGAAACGCTGATATTCAACACACATATCTCTCATGTCAGCCAATAAAAACTCTTCCCTCACTTTTTTCAAATGAACACCCTTCCCCCCTCTGCCCTTTCTACCTCTTTTCCATAGCAACTCCCGCCTGCCAGACCTGTCATGGCCACAAGTTCACACAACAATGTTTCAAATGAACTCTGAACTCTCAGTACACCTGCTAATCCACTGCAATCTTTCACAACAACATTTTTAAATAACCATTCAAAATACATCTTTCAAAGAACACATCCATGCACCCTAACTTTCTGTTTTCAGCAATGGAAATACACCAATCACTGCTAATGAATCATTTGCACTTAAACTCCACAGTTTTTTACATTACAAACATCACTATTTCAACTGCCATTTCATTCCCACACTTCATCTAACTGCAGCAAAAACTCCTCTAGCTATGTTTTCAGTCTGGATTCTTGGACATAGCTACATCCACTGGGCTCACTGGTATGCTGATAACAGAAATTTATACAACCTCGATTTACAAAATGTGGAAATCAAATGGATTGGTCGAAGAGGATTGAAATGTCACCAATTGATACCATTGGTGAAAACCTTTTTACATTTGCCAACCCCTGACCTCATAATAGTGCACTATGGAGGAAACGATTTGGGCACTTTGACTGGGGTAGGTCTGGAAATGCTTTTAAAGGACACCTTTGAGCAATTGATGACACTTTTTCCTCAAACTGCCTTGGTATATTCCAATATATAGGTAATCAGTTGGGTTGGGGAGTAAGAGATAGGATCCTTTCAAACTCCTATTAAATTGCTTTGTATCAATGGGGAAAGGATCACTTGTCCTGCGAAAAACTTAGGTCTGCAGGTTGGTAACTGGGTGTCTCCCAAAAAAATGACCCTCATACACGTGTGTTTTTAGATCGTTTGCGGTAGCGGTATATGAGGTGTCCCCGCTTATCTCACACGTGCGTGCGTAATCATGGGGTCAGTTCATTAGTGTGCACCCTCCACCAGGAGGTTTAACCTTTAGTTTTAAGGCAGTAGTGATCGTGGAAAAGGGTGATCGGGGTGGTGATAAGTGATTGTAAAAAAGGCTGGATTCTCAGAACAAGGAATTTATTAAGTCTGGTTTCCAGCTTTAATTAAAAGAAAGGTCGTGCTGCTACTGAATTTGTTTATGGATTCAAGCGCACTCAATGGTCATTTAAAATGGTCGACATGTTTCAGCTGTGATCGACTTATTGGTCAAATAGCTTTCTTCAGGACCAGGGGGTGAGAAATGTGAAATAAGTGTTAGAATAGGTAAATTATAACCTGATTCTTGAGGTGAAGAGAGGTCTCATTGTACCTGCAAGAAAAAGCACACAACAAAAAAAGAGACAACGGGGAGACAGGGAAGGGAGGTTTTTGGGAAAAGGGGATGAATAAAGTACAATTTTGTACATCTTCTATTAAGTAACTGTAAAATGGCAATGCTTCGCACAGATTCAAACTCATTTCAGGCGTCAACTCACCCATTCTTATGTCAAAAAACGGCGTTAGGTGGCTGTGCTCTACTGTATTGTGGTGCTCTTAGATCTAGTCGGTCACTGGTGTAATACAATTGTTCTCATACAGTGATGTGGCATGCTTGTGACTCAGAGTGTGAGTACTGCTGGTGTGCCATTCATCAAAAATTGTGTCGTTTTGATTGCGACAGCTTAATCATGCGGTATTTGCATGGTATTCGGCGTGAGGTGACTGGGTTGTGCTATATTGTGGTGCCCTTAGATGTAGCCGGTCGTTGGTGTGTCAAAGTTTTTCTCATGCGGAGATGTGGCATGCTGGAAATTCCAAATTGGGATGCTGGTAATTAGTAGGAGTTTCGTGGTGCCTTTAGTGACGTTTTTTTACGTGGCGCTTAGGCGGGCTATTCCATTGTGTCTGGGTTAAGTATGGATGGCTATTTCAGAATTTGATGTTGAGCCTACCTCTTCGTTTTTAGCTATTGGCTTCATCAGGTGGTGGAGGTTATGAACAAGGCGGTAGCGCTAGGGGAAGGAAGGTGGTTATTAGTAAAAAAGGGTAGTACTTGCGCTTCGCGTGTGGCGAGGAGTCAAAGCTTCCGTCTTATACCTTTGGCAATCGCGTCCTCGCTCGCAGCATGTGCTGTCTCTGCCTCCGTCCACCCGGAAATGGTGGCGGTCGGCGAGGCGGATGTTTTTAAGGATCATGAAATGGTAATGGAAAAAAGACTTAGTATTGCGATGATGCTTCAATTTTCCAAATTATTTTTTAAGGAGATATTATATCTTGTAAATTATTCCCAAAAACGGAGGATATTTGTTATATCGAACTGTGGGGAATTTATTGAGTTTTTGACAAGTCGTCTTATTGCTGCTTGAACTTGTTTGTGTATTCAGATTATGCCATATGGTGTAGTCTGAGTTATGCTTAGTTGGTAGACCGGGTTATGAAATAGGGTTTGTTACCCTTGTAGTGTAAGCATGGGTGACACTGAGAGCAAATGAGTAAGTAAATAAAGGGATGAACATAGTTAATTAAGAGCGAGCCAGGGGATGGAATCATTCAATCCTTGGGTGTCAGTGCCGAGTCTGTGCACCCAGCGTTGTTCTTTTTCGAACAATATTTTGGAGGCATTTCTGTCTATAGTGTCAAGAGTTTCCAGGATGACCCACTGCAGATCTTTGACTGTGTGTCCCAACTCTTTAAAATGTGTTGACATTTTAGTAGTTGTCCTCTTGCAATTCACATTACTGCGATGTTCATACATCCGCTGTTTGGCCCTTCGGCAGGTCATACCTATGTACTTCATCTGGCACGGACATGTTATCATGTATATCACATGACTCGTGTTACAGTTGGTATGTCTCTTAAGTTTCCAAAGTAGGTCTGGTAGCAACTGTAACTCTTTTGTAGGTTTTGTCGTTTCACAGGCTAGGCAGGTGCCACATGGATAGTGTCCTGTTACAGGGGTGGTGTTCCATAAGCCTGGTTGTTCTTTTTTCTTTTTAGGTGGTGGTCTAGTATGTACTAGTAGATCTTTTAAATTCCTGCTTCTTTTGTTTGCAAAACGAGGTTTTGGCCAGTCCAGATTGTTTGATGTAATTATTTTCCAATTTCTGTTAATTATCTTTTTCACCATATTTGTAACAGGACTGTAGGTGGTGACGCATGTCGTTCTGTTATCTGGTGTTTTAGGATGTGTTTCCAGTAATGCTTCTCTTGGTTGGTTCTGTGCACCTTTCTTGCAAGAGAGGATTATTTTCTTGGGGTATTCACGGATTGTCAGTTTCTCGCAGAGATCATTGGCTTGGTCCTTGTAGTCACTCTTGGTACTGCAGTTTCTTCTGAGGCGAACACACGTGTATGAGGGTCATTTTTTTGGGAGACACCCAGTTACCAACCTGCAGACCTAAGTTTTTCGCAGGACATATTCCAATATATGCCAAAGACAAAAATGGAGATGGTCCATTTATTTATTTATTTATTTATTTTTTTGCTTCTTTAGCGCAAGAATCGAGCCCGATTGGGTTATCTCCGCGCTTTGACTGCAACAACAGGTGGTGAAAACTACTTTACAGATAACCTGAGAATGCAAGAGGGGACAGCCATTAGTTATATCTCCATAAACAGATTAGTTTTTAACATTTTCCTAAATGTAAGGTGATTGGAGGTCTGTCTGAGGCTGAGCGGCAGGTTATTCCACAAAGTCGGCCCCACTGAAGAGAGGGCTCGGCCGCCTTGTCTGGTCTTTTTAATAAAAGGAGGTTTAAGCAGGAGTTGGTTACTTGACCGTAGATCTTGTTCCGGTTTATAAGGCTGTAATAGTTGAGCTAGGTAGTTGGGACCGTTTCCAAATAGACATTTGTGGACAGTACAGCAGATTTTAAATTTAACCCGTTGGCGTATTGGGAGCCAGTGTAGTTCTCTCAACAGGGGTCCAGAAGATGTTCTTGGGGGGGCATTCAGAATCAATCTGGCCGCCGTGTTCTGGACCACCTGCAGTCGATTGATGGCATCCTCATTGGCTTGTATCAGAAGCCCATTGCAATAGTCAAGGCGACTTATTACAAGGGCTTGTACCAGGGTCTTTCTGTAGATGTCCGGTAAAAGAGGAAAGACTCGCCTGAGTAGTCAAATGGTGTGAAAACAGGCTCCTGCAATTACATTTGCGTGATCTTTTAGGGTTAAGTTTTGGTCCAGTTTCACACCCAGATTTTTGATGGTTGGTTTTGGGGAGGGTACAGGTCCCAAATCCTGGGACCACCAGTCAGGAGACCAGAGCATGCTAGCTTTCCCAAAGAGCATCCCTTCTGTCTTCCCGACATTACACTGGAGGTAATTGGAGGCCATCCAATTGGAGATGGCCCTCATACCTTCCGCAAAGTTTTCCCTAACATTAGAGTTAGGGGCATGGAAAGGGTAGAGGAGTTGAGTGTCGTCGGCGTACGACACTGGTGTGAATCCGTACTTCCTCACAATCTCAGCAAGGGGGGCCACATACACATTAAATAATGTGGGGCTTAGGCATGAGCCCTGTGGCACCCCCTTAGTGAGCGCCCTGGAGATGGAATGATAGGGGCCCAGGCTGACAGATTGTGAGCGGCCAGAGAGGAAGCTTTCCAGCCATGCAAGCGTTTGACCTCTAATGCCCACTCCTTGTAGTCGGTTCAACAGTATTTTATGTGATACAGTGTCAAAAGCAGCTGACAGGTCTAACAGCACCAGAATCATCGAGCCTCCTCTATCCTGTGACATCTTGATGTTATCGGTCACGGAGAGGAGTGCAGATTCGGTGCTGTAGTTGGGCCTGAACCCAGATTGAGATTGGTCCAGGCCCCCTGTCGCTTCTATGAAACTGGAGATCTGGGTGTTAGCAAATTTCTCTGCCAACTTGGTCAGGAGGGGCAAAAGAGAGATGGGGCGGAGGTTGGAAAGTTCCGTCCAGGGAGCGGTGGTGTTTTTGCGTATCGGATTCACAACTGCCTCTTTCCACTGTTGCGGGAGTTTACCTTCTTTGAAAGAGAGATTGAGGATTTTTGTAATGATTGGGCATAATGATCTGCTCAGGCTGTTGGTTAGCCTAGCAGGGAGAAGATCATGAGGGGAGCCAGATTTCATGTTGCTCAGAAGTGTAAGTATTTCGCTCTCTGTGACTTCTGGAATGACTGTAAAGATCTCTATGGGAGTTTCTTTGCATAAAGTACTAGGGTCTTCCGAATTATTAGGGTGTTTGGCCGTGATTTTATTGTAGATAGTGTCGATTTTGTCCTCAAAGAATTGGGAAATATTATTGCACAACTCTTGTGAGAAAGTGTCAGGACTTTCGCAAGCCAAGGGGTTGGTAAAAGTCCTAAGGATTTTATATAATTCTCTTGTAGAGTTGGCGGCTTCATCAAGCTGGGACAGCAGGCAAGTTTTTCTTGCCTTTTTAATGTTTATGTGATAGGTAGATATAGCCTGCTGATAAAGTTCCTTGCTGGCGAGAGAGTGATTCTTTCTCCATTGTTTTTCCAGCTTCCTACATTTTTGTTTCTCTATTTTTAGTGATTCGGAGTACCATGTTTCTTTTTTGGTGGTCAAAGGTTTTTTGACAATCTTTTGAGGAGCTAAAGAGTTTATGGTATCCAGAAGGGTGTTATTTAGTTTGGATAGAGCCGATTCAATGTTGTCAGAATCAGAGATGATTGGCTCTTTCCAGGTTTGTTCAAAGGAGTCCGGAGTGATTCTATGCCATGGTCTTTTTGTAATGCTCAGAGTAGTAGGGGGGTCAGAAGGTTTAGCAAGTTGTAGAAAGGAAAATTCCAGCATGCTATGGTCGGACCAGTTGATGGATTTGGGTGGGTGGCAGTGTATTAAAGGATAGTTGGTAAATATTAAATCCAATGTATGGCCTTTTCTGTGAGTGGGGCCACAGTTTCTTAAGTGAAGACCTAAAAGAGCAAGGTCGGCTAGGAGGAGTTTAGTGTGAGGGTCTTCTGCTATGTCCGCATGAAAGTTAAAATCTCCGAGAACGATAACATTTTCTTTTGCTCTTAAGTGTGGGGCTAGTATTTCGGTTAAGGCAAGAGAAAAGCCAGCATTGGGGCCCGGAGGTCGATATACTAAGGCACCTTTCCAGTGGTCCTTAGTTCTGATATTAATTTTAAAAATCATTATTTCCATAGTATGCAAAGTAATTTGTTCCAATACCGTAATATTTGTCCACAAATTGAGAAATCGAGGAAGCATGTAAATAAGTCTGTTTCAGCTTACATGAGGGACCATGGAATGGGCTGCATCTACAACAATAACTTGCGTTACTACATGCAAGATATCTACAGAGGAGATGGCGTGCATTTCTCAGATGAGGGAAACAGAGTTTTCATACTAAATTTAAGAATGTGTATTGGTTCCTACTTATAAGTTTCTAGAACATACACAGAACCCAAAAGCTCTTTTCAGAGCTACCTTAACTTAGTGTACTCTTTTGAAATTTCGAATGTACCTTTTTTCACTTATTTTTACCTATATTCGCTTCCCGGTACGCTACCCAGTTCGCGTACCGGCAGCTAACCACGTGAAAAAAAACAATTTTTTTTATCGACATATATGAGCCTCCTCAGCAACCCTCACAAAACTAAGGGAAACAGCATACGTCTAAAGTACCCCAATCTACCCATTCTGAACATTATTTACCCTCCATCTTATATCTCAATTCTACCGAAACACAAAATGGAGGACTCCCGTAACACTGCAAGTTCCGGGAAACGCACTGACAAGCACTCGCTCAAAAAAGGTGGGAAAGTAATTTACAGAAAAACCACTGGAGACACTTTCACCAATTAAACAGTAGCTCATACTACATACCAATCCCTACCATTTTCACAAATTTAGTTGGAATACCATTTAGCCATTTAGCATGTAGAACTCTCTAAAATCCCTGAGGTAAATTACTTCACAAAACATATCGGAAGTGTTGGAAATGACAACCAATTAAAATATTACTTTCAATTTCTACTATTATATCATGACATTTGATTGGTTATGTACCTGAATATATATAAACAAAGAGAGAGAAACACAGCCATTTTGACTACTACTTCGTGAAGTGCAGAACAACAAAAAATCAACTGATAACTTCAAGTTATATTTAAAAGGTAAGATATTATTTTTAAAACTGAAGTATGTTCTGTACTGAAAGCTAATTAGAAAAACATTTTCAGACAGTTTTATTCTTTCACTCTGTAATACTTATAGAATAAAATAGACTTCTCTGTTTTAGTTATGGCAGGGCCAGTCCAAGGATTTGCGAGGCCCTGGGCTAAAAGGGAACGTGCGCAAGGCCCCCTCCAAATTACATAAGTGACCACTTAGAAGGAGAACATTCACAGACACTGTGGGGGCCCCATTGTCCAGCATTTTGACGCCCCCACAGTTTTAACTTTTAATCCACACGCATTTCTCACACCTTCATAGGTGTGAGAATTGATTGTGGTCTAAAATTTAAAACTGAGGGTGCGCCAAAATGCTGGACAATGGGCCCCCCACAGTGTCTGTGAATGGTCTATTTGCAATTGAGGGAGCGTCTCCTTCTTCCTCCCCTATACCTCTTGACACCATCCATGAGAGGCCCAAGGAGGGGGCCCCCTGCAATAGACCTTAATTGCAGGCGACACCTTTCTTTGTGATAGATCTCCAGGAAAACAAAAGGACACATCACCAGTGCGTGGCACCATGCCGGTGGAATAAGTGCGAGGTCCTGAACGGCAGCCCACGCTGCCCATGCCTAGTGCCGGCCCTGAGTTAAGGATAGAGTTAGACTTCTCTAGTATAAATCAGAATTGACTAAGAGTTTATTTGATAATTTTCTTCATATTTCTACTTCCAATTTGATACCATACACTGCCCAAAGAAAAAAACACTGTTTAAATAACCCAACTGCCTGTCTGTACTGAAACCCAACAGTGCCCTATCTGTACTGATATATTTATTTTTTATGCAATTTACATGGAAGGACAACAAAATGAAATTAATATTTCATTTGAAATTAATATGGAAAACAATCCTAAGGAAGACAAAGATGATATAGACTTTTTTGATCACTCTCTGGACCAAGACTTAATTAATTGTGTAGAAGAAATTGAATCATGGAATGAAAAGGAGGACATACCTGATGAATTAATGTTGGAAATTCTTTTAGATTTTGAAAAATCACAACAATAAATTTTTATTTAAAAATTAAAAATAGTTTGAGACATTGTTCTTTTTTATATGTAAATTATGAAATAGTACCAAAATAGATATAATATAAAGTGAGACTTAAAATATACTGTGCAACTTTTTTGTGTTACATACTAACTTTGTTCATAGTTACTTCCTTTCTCCCACTATATAATCCCCAATGTGTATTTAACATCTCTTTATCATCTCCTGCCACCATGTTGTTTCGGCTTTCCAGACAGACTATGGTATGAATTCCATATACCACAATAACTTCTTTAACAACAAGCAAGATATCTACAAAGGAGACAGTGTTTATTAAATTATAGACTCTACATTGATACCTACATGTAGCTACGTAAATAAAAATAAACAAAAAAAAAACAACAAAACAAACAATCAATAAACATACAATAAGTTAAAAGTCAATCATTCTTGTTTCCTTATAGTACGCTCCCCAGACCGCTTTCCGGTACGCGAACCGGGCGCACCCCACGAAAAAAACAATTTTTTTTTTATTTTTTTTGGCCCCGCGGGGCACTTTAATATCCTCCTCATCAATCCTAGGGGGTCAGAAGGGGTCTACCTTGCCCCCTTTCCTTCAATTCACCCTTCGTTTTGGCCTCCTCTTGTCTCTCGATCCAACCGAGAAACAAGATGGTGGCCGCTACGGACTGTTTAGAATGTTGACAGACATCGGAGAGCCAATCAGCTTCGCTTCGCAAAGCTCCGTTATGCGAAAAGTACGTGAACTAGTACGCTATCTAGGACGCTGTCACAGATATATCTGTTTCTTAAAACGTTAATTTCTCAAAATCCACTGGAGCACATATATTGAGACCCAGCAAAGGCACATCGGGCTAACAGTCCCTACAATTTTGCCAAGTTTCGTGCAAATCCATTCAGCCGTTCGAGCTAAAAGTGAGGCCAAATGTCCTATGGAAAAATGAATGGGAAAAACGTGTTTTGGGACCCCCCTTTTTTCTCGGCCCCCCCTTGACGAAACCCCCCCAAATTTTCAGGGGCTGCTCGGAAACAGAATGTGCCATTTTCCTGAAAATTTCAGCCGATTCCGCCCACAAACGCCAAAGTTATTAAACATAGAATTTTCAAAAGTTCCATAGAGAAAAAATCCTAACTATATATACCTACTGGCGACCACCAGTAGGTAATATATATATATATATATATAATATATATAATATATATCTATATATATATATATATATATTCACTGAAAAAACCATAGGTTTCACACCAGTTATAGTTAGCTGGAAGTTTTACTCGCATAAAACCATTGAAATTCCCACGTTATAGCTAGATGGACTCACCATAACTTGCGCGTGCAATGCACTGCTGATGAGGTCACATATTACATCACTCATGACATTATGGAGCGGCATCTACAAGCGGATCCCCGTCCTCACCTACACATATATCAAGCTGCTGTTCGTGTGCTACTCAAAAGGTGGACAACCTGGAGCGACAAAATATATATATATATATATATATATATATATATATATATATATATATATATATATATATATATATATATATATATATATATATATATTATCTGCAAAACAAAAAAGAAAAAAAGAGTTTAAAGGTATGCAGATGTGACTAAATAAGGTGAACCATTACAAGTGAAGGTAACACTATGATTTTACATGTGCAGTGTGCCTAGTACATTTCACTTTTCTTATAGTCAAGTGGTGTCTATATGGAAGTGCCTACTGCGTTACTGAGACAAAATGGCCCAACAGGATTATAAATTTGCCGACCTATTTCTAATGTATTGCAATGGAGGCATTGTATATCTAGGCCTCTGTGCTTACCTTGTAAAAACATTGCTGCCAACAGAGTTCACAACTTCAATTGAATTCTGCTTCTACATGTCAAAGTAGACAGCAGTGTCTATAACTTTAAAAGAGAAAGAGAAATGATGTCACAGAGTGAGAGAGAGAAATAGAGAAAACAACATTAAAACTGGCTCGCAGAGTCTGGAGTTGAGATTTTTTCTTGAAAAGTCAGACGCAGATTTACAAGCTCCTTGCGCCACTTTTCCCATGTTAAAAGTGACACAAAAGTGGTGCAATAAGCTTGTAGATCTGTTTCTCAGGCTGTTGTAACCTATCAGTTGTCACTGCTCTGTGGTAATTAGACATTTCTACACAGTCAAGCTGCTGCACACTATCGACTCTCTCCTTTCACAAATAGTTTGTTGATGTTTTGGAAACAAGAATGTTTGCTCACCTAGTGCCATAGACATGATTAAAAGAGGGTTGAAGGAGGCTTCACTGTAGTCAAAAGAGTTCACCACTTAAATTCGGCTAAGGTTTTATACTGCACAGTGTAGACAGCAGCATCCATAACTCTAAAAAAGAAAAAAACAATGTGAGAGACAGTAAGAAAGAGAGAGATAAAAGGACATTAAAACATGGAAGAGACACAGACGATGGGTGGGGGGCTGAAGCCCTGTTAGCCTGTTAGCCTAATGGGTATTGTGCACCTGCTGCATACTACATATTCTTTCCTTTGACAGATAACTGGTTGTTGTTTCGGAAACAAGCTTTACGTTCAACCATATACAATCAATTAGAATAGAGGCCTGGGAAGGCCACATGAGGCAGTAATAAATATTAAAAGTCACAGGAGGATTAGGAGGGAGCAAATACGAAGAAACAAAGCAAATAAAGTAAAACAGAGCTCGGAGGGGCACGTGATGCAGTAAAAAATAATACTATTATGAACGCACAATTTATAACAATACAGGCTAAATCATGTGACACAGTTCAAAAATAGGACACAGAAATTCATGCACGCTCAATTTATTTAAAAAAGGCCTAGGTGGGCACCGTGACGCAGTTGGAAATATTCCGATCAGCAATATACGATCAATTAGAATAGAGGCCAGGGAAGGCCACGTGAAGCAGCAATAAATATTAAAAGTCACGGGAGGATTAGGAGGGAGCAAATACGAAGAAGCACAAAGCATGTAGCGCACAAAAATAAAGTAAAACAGAGCTGGGAGGGGCACGTGACGCAGTAAAAAAATAATACTATTAGGAACGCACAATTTATAACAATGCAGGCTAAATCATGTGACGCAGTTAAAAAATACGACACAGAAATTTAAAAAAGGCCTAGGAGTGGTCCGTGACGCAGTTGGAAATATTCCAATCAGCAATATACGATCAATAAGAATAGAGGCCTGGGAAGACAAAGTGAGGTAGCAATAAATATTAAAAGTCACGGAAGGATTAGGAGGGAGCAAATACTATGAAGCACAAATCATGTTGCGCATCAAAATAAAGCAAAACAGAGCTGAAAGGGCCACATGACGCACTAAAAAATAATACTATCATGCAGGTATAATTTACAGCGGAGGCTGAGGTTGTGACGGCTTCTCTTACCTTTGCTTTTGTCGTCTCTTGTCTTGTCTTCAAAGACGGGAACTTTGGCTGGGCCTGGGGTGGTTTGGGCGCGCTTTCCGCCGCCATCGCGCGGATGGTGGCCTGGCTGGGCAGCAGCAGCAGTGACACCACGCCAAGTGTCACGAGTCTTCCTCCACTCAAGCAAAGAGTTTGTAGTACAATCAACGATGAGGACAGTCTTCCGCGCATGTGCAAGTGTGAGTGTGTTCACCAACAATTAATAGCAGAGAGAGACGAGGGTGGTGCAATTATGAAAATAGTTTTTAAAACTTTTAACAATCGTATATTTCTTTTAAAAGAAATTACACAAATCGCGATGGAACGTCATGCGTACTCGCATCGTAAGAGTACAGTAAGCCCACCCTAAGCGTACGCAAAGCCATGTGAATTCAAAAGAAGAGCTATGATTGGTTCATAAAACTTCCTATTGCATCTGTTGAAAGTTACGTCCCACTTTAATCATTCTACTTTGACTTTCTAAGAAGAAGCATCTCTTCTGAGAATCTTGTGAAATAGAAGGAATATCACCATAATAACAGCAATGGACTCATCTTCCAGCCATTCTTCAGAGGGAGATTTCATTTGTGAAGAACCTCCAAAGAAGAGGAAAGAAGCTCTAATTTGGAAGTTTTTTACTTTTCCAGAAGGGCAAAAAAAGGTTAATGCTCCAAAAGTAACCTTTAAAATTTGCCAAACAACTCTTTTAAGGGGTGATCCATCTTAAAAATACTCCTTAGGCACAGCAAATATGGTGCGACAGGTGAAGAACTTGCACCCCAACAACTTTGCTCGAGCTGCAAGATGTAGGTAGCAGGACAACCACCTGCTACTGCACTAAGCACATCAACCACTGCAGCAGCATTTTCAGCAAGCATTCCACACCCACAAATTGATCCTGACTTTGATGAAGTTAAAATTCTATGCATTTATTGCGATAAACTTTTGTGTTATGGGGAACAGTCTATCGACCTGATAAGACGCAGAAAGGAGGAGCATTGATGTCCTCGACATTAATTCTTTTTTTTTCATTCTTTTTTAGTACTACCTTCACTGGTCAACAAAAGAACTATATTTCTATTTTAGTGTGTAACATTTTCTCAGAATGAATGTGTAGTTCATAAATGAATAAATGAATACATTACTAGTGTATGGAGAATGTGAAAGTGCAGAACTATAAGGAACTGCTACAGCATACATCTATAAGCAGTTTACCTATAGTATACTGTAGTACCTCTGAAGCACTTAAATGTAATATATGCCCATAAATATGTTACAAGTCTATGCTTCAATTTGCAATGCAGGTGAAAATGCCTGGATGAATTTCTATGTGTTACGGGTGGATTTACAACCCCCTTGTGCCTCTTTTAACACAGATGTTGTGTCACTTTTGTGATGCACTGGTGGTGAAAAAGATGTATAAATTATGCAAAAAAGAAGGAGAGAACTATGGGTAGTTCTTGAGTATAGGTGGAAAGCAGTTCTTGTTAGAGCACTCTCAACACCACTGTGTCAGGGGTTGCTGTTACTCATTGCAGGTTGGCTTGAGTTGGCATTTTACCATTTCAAAGCTGTAATACTGTGCCTGGAGTGATAAATGGCTTCTGTCATTTTATAGCTCATCATGGACAGCACTGTGCTAGTCCTATGCTTAAAGACTTTGCTGTAGAAATGGCAAAAGACTATGTCTTTTTCTATCTCGGCGTGGACGACACTTTGCTAATCCTATGCTTAATGCTTTGATAGAAAAACAGACATTTGAGGTAAGCAGATCTAGAGTGTCGCTGGAGTTGAGAGTGCTCTAACAAGAGCTTCTTTCCACCTAAACTCCAGAACTACCCAGAGTTCTCTCCTTTTTTGGTGCAAAACATGTGCCATGGTGTGTAGTATTTACAATGTGACACATCTGGAAGGTGCATCACATTATAAAGCCCTGCACCAGAAGGAGGTCTTATCACAGTACACAATAACTGGCATATCTCTGGGGATGTACCACTTACTGTAGATATGCTGATTAGTGTTTTAATGTAGTGAATGGATTCTTTTAGAACAGTGTATAGATAAACACATAGTGCTGTATGGTCAGTACAATACTAAAACAGAAGTGTGATAGTGTTTACTGGAAGTGTAAGAATACAGATTGGGGAATTAAAGATATAAAAGACAAGTTTCCCAGTGTATAGAACACTCTTTGCAAAGTCTATAGGGGTTTACTCAGAAAGTACTGAACAGATTTATACCATATAACAAAAAGAACAATCTGCGAACTGAACTCTACCTCTCTGCCAAATTTGGTGTAATTCCGTTACCGCAATTTAGTTTTGTTAATATTTTACAATAAGAATATGAAATATAGGGGGGCGTGGCTTACGACATGGCCGGGTAAGACGTGATTCTACAAGCTCCTGGCCAAAAACGATGATCCGACTTACTTTCTGGCGGCCTTGAGTCCAGGAGGTGGCATATCCCGGACAAGTGTATGCCTCTGCTCCTACTGGCTGCTGGTGAGCATGTTCTGGGAGGCGAGTGTCCCGTTTTTGGAAGCAGAAGGCGACTGGTCCGGAAGCTTGGCAGGCGAAATAAGATGGCGGCCGCTGTGATGCTGAAAGCTCCGGTAGGCACTGGGCACGCTGGGCCCTGAGAGGCGTTCTGCGGTCTGCCTGATTGGGCGGCTGGTGGAGGCTGTGACCCTGCACACTCTGGGGCTGTGCTAGAAGATTGGTCCCGCTCCCAGGAGAACTGTAAGGGCCTGCGGCGGTGCCGGGGCCAACCACGGTCAGTCAAGCCCTGACTGCGGGCCTGTTGTGAGAGGCCTGGTGACTGGTGGTGGCGGGCCACGCCCGACCGGCAGGAGGCTCAGTGGGTAAAGAGGAGACCGCCGAAGACCAGGGCACTGAGGCGCTGACACCCCAGGACGCCGGCTGGTGACAGGGGGTTTCCGGGAGAGGCGGCGGCTGAGACCAGGGAGGGGCTGCCTTCGTGTTGAGACAGACGGCTGTGTGCGGGCGGGCCCCTTTCTTCTACCCCCCCCTGAATGCTTGCTTGCGTTAGGGGCGCCCACACACTAGCATTGTGCCCCCCAGTTCCACTACGGGCAATAAGCCAGAGGAGCTCGCGGGACACGGCCCACTCTGCCCAGGGGCGGGGCAGGACAGCTGGGAGAGGAGGGTTGGAACTAGGGACAGAGGCACCAATTGATAACGCCCAGGACGGGGTGTGACAGAGCGCAGACCTGCGGGGGGATGCTCCTGTAGAAGGCAGTGGGTAAGCCACCGGGGAGCTGCAGTGCCCAGCTGCATTGTGTGCGCTTGCGGTGGCAGTGGAGCAACATGGGGGAGTTGTAGAGCCGGAGGGCCGGGGTTATTGCATGTTGCAGAGACTGGACCTGAAAGCTGAGGCGACCCCCTCCACCCTTCCCCCCTCCTGGAGTGGCTAGAGAGCCAGACGGAGGACTAGGTGGCCCAGTGGACTGTGCTTGGCAGGAACCGTGACGAGCTGCACAGACCCGCAATCTGGATTGCAAGCCCCCCTGGACATGGACATGGACATGGAATGGGGGTTGGAGCCACTCGTTTGGGCCCTGAGGTGGTGAGTACCTTAGCACCATCCGGAGTGATTGAGCGGACGCTGGAACAGAACAGCGCCAACTGGGGATATTGTAGGTAGAGGTCTGTGGCACGTGGCATGGGGAGATTTGGAAGAATCCAGACCTGAGCAGGGAGGCCCCTGTGGAAGAGAGGCAGCTCCACTGGACAAGATGGGCAAGAAAAATCTGGACCCCAAGCCCCCCAAACAGGGTACCCTGGATTGGTACGCGGTGACCCCTTCGATGGCAGAGGGAGAAACCGACTGGAGCGCGATCAGACACGGTCCACCTGATGAGCACAATACAACCGTCCCGGGATGCCATACAAGCATCTTGTGAGGCGGAGGACAACATACAAGACTTGAAGAAGGGCCTGGCAGTCCTACAGGCCTCACATAAGCAACTCTTGTGAAAGGTGGACGATGCGGAAAATAGGGCGAGATGCAACAACCTCCGATTTGTGGGTTTTAGGGAGGGACTTAAAGGGGCTAACATGGCAGAGTTCCTCCACTCCTGGCTTCTTCGCACCTTCCCAAAAGATAAATTCTCAACCTGTTTCGTCATTGAGAGGGCACACAGAGCGCTACAGGCGAGACCTACGGCCAGGGCGCGGCCATGACCAGTAATTGCCCGTTTCTTGAATTTCTTAGATCGAGACATGATCCTACGGGAAGCTCGGAAGCTCTGGGATATCCAGCACGAAAATGCGCACATAATGATCTTTCCGGACTATAGCCAAGAAGTGCAGAAGCGATGGCGCTCCTTCGACTCGGTCAAAGCCAAGCTGTGAGCCCTCCAAATACAATATATGCTGTTATTCCCTGTAAAGTTGAAGGTGATGTACAAGGAGAAATTTTTTTTTTTTAAATTTCCGGAGGAAGCATGGCAGTGGCTGGAGGAGCGCCCTCCTCTGGGGTTGCAACCGGCGGGGGAGCGGAGACCACCAGAGCGGGACTGCCTTGGGGGGGCCCCCGTGGATCACCAAAGCCATGAAGATTGAGGCTGAGCCGTAACAACCGCGACGTAGCAGCAGCCCCATACCACGTATCTGGATCACTGCGAAGGAGGTGGAAGAGTTCGGCCTCCCTCGACTCGATTCACCTGAGGGGCTCCCGCTTTCGCTGCCTGGCAGAGAAGACGTGATTGGAGGAAGAGGTCGAGCCGGGTGGTACTTCATCCGAGGATGAAGTTCTGTAGGGGTGCTCGGTGCACACCTTGGTGGCAGCCATAAAAGACATGGAGCAGGGACAGACGCAAGACACTGAGGTCTAGCAGGGGGACCCTCAGGAATCTAATTCGTGATGAAGGGACTGTAAAGGTCGGCCATGAGTGGACCCTATGGCCAGGAGCACGCAAGTTGAACCCCCCCCTATATTTGGTGGTTTTGACTGTATTGAACTGATTTTCTTCTTGTTTATTTTCCTTAGTTGCAGGCTTGTGAATATGCCTTTTAACGTATTTCTTGCAGAGGTGTAAAGCGGGCACTTTAATAGTTGGGGCAGAGGTGGGGTAGGTGACAGACCTCCTTCACCTAGACGGTGGCATCTCTGTCTTTATGATGGCGATGGGCCTGGACGGGGGTGAGGGGTGGGGAGGGGGTGAGTTCATGGGGTGCACCAGTAGGGGGGCTTGGGGAGGGAGGGGGTACATTGGATTGTTTACTGGGGGGGTTCATGGTTATGGTAACTTTCTTCATGCTTGTCGCAGATGGAATTGTTCACTAAGCCTGTACACCCTACACCAAGGCCCTGCCGGGGCATGTCCTAACCCACTTTGATGTCCCCTAAAGTGGTGGGTGGCCTCGGGATGGAGGTGCATGACAATAGGACCCGTCAAATTCCTTACATGGAATGTGAACGGCCTGGGCACTAAGATAAAGCGGGATTGGTTATGGCCCTGGTTAAGAGGATGGCCCCCGACATAGTACTACTTCAGGGAACACACTTACTTGGGACACAATGTGGTTTTCTAGCTAGAGGGGCGTACAAGGTACTGTCCCATGCGGGGTACACATCGGGCTCCAGAGGGGTGACCATTTTGGTTAGGAAGTCCCCCCCTTTTACAGTAACAGACACTTGGACGGACTGACAGGGTACAAACGTGGGGGAACCGGGACTTGGAGACGTCAGAAGCTAACGGTCCTGTCAGTCTATGCACCTCCTAGGTTGCAGGCTAGAACCCTATTGGAGGTGGCTGACATTATTCTGAACACGCCAGACACTTTACACATTGTGTGGGGGATTTTAATGATGTGGTACACCCCCACCTGGATAGGTCTGGGGTACGAACGGACTCCTCAGTACAGTCCCCTTTGGCACAGTTTCTTGACATGGTGGGGTTGACGGACACCTGGTGATGGCTTCATCTGGACGCTAGGATGTACTCTTATTTCTCTGGGGTGCACAAGGTGTACTCCAGACTAGACTATGTCTTCCTAACCCGTTGTGCGTTTGATGTAGCTAGTCGGGCAGAATACTTGGTACGCATCATCCCAGATCACTCGCCAATGTTGGTGACCTTGGGGCCGAGACAAGCTGGAGATTGGTGGCCTGGGATCTCCAGAATAAGGACTTGTTGCAGGGATTTAGGGCAGATGTGAAAGTGTACCTAGCGGACAATCTGGGCTCAGTGCAGTCTGGGGTGACGATATGGGAAGCTCTGAAGGTGGTCATGCGCGACAAAGTACAGAATCGGTTAGCGGTAGAAAGGAGGAGAAGGCAGGGCAATCTGTGTGACCTGGACGCTCGCATTTTGGAGCTTGAGCAGCGCCATATAATGGAGGGGTGGCCCTTTTACTGCGACAGGTGCTGGATGCCCAGCAACAATATAGAGCCCTGACGAGTGACGAAGCTAAGATGCAGGCGCAGGCGACCTTGCACAGGCTTTATGATGGGGGGACAAATCGGGGAAACTGCTGGCGTGGTTTAGTCATAGGGAGCATGAGGCAAGGTGGGTAGAGCAGGTGGAGGACACTGACTGCCGAACCAGAAGGACGGATGAATGGATAGCACAGGCATTTGCAGCATATTATGAGAAGTTCTACGAGGCTAGGGACCTAGGCTCGACGGATGAGATGGGTCAGTATTTAGATGCGATGGAGACCCCCGGTTTGGAGATGGAGGCACGAGGCAGTCTAGAGGAGGAGATTAAAGTAGCTGAGGTGAGGGAGGAGATAGCTAAACTGGGCGCGGGGAAGTCTCCTGGTCCCACTGGGTTCCCGGCGGAATAAAAAAAAAACAGGGGACCCACTCACTACCCACATGCTGGCTTTGTTCAACGGGGCGATGGAGGAGGGAACGCTCCCCCCCAGACCTCCGTATGGCCACAATAATACCTATCTATAAGCAGGGTAAGCCGCCAGAGAAGTGTGCATCTTACCCGCCCATATCATTACTGAAAGTAGAGGTAAAACTCTTAGCGACGAACCTGGCATTGCGCCTGAGAAAGGTGATAACAGATCTGATACACCTGGATCAGATGGGCTTCTTGCCAGACAGGGAAACTAGCTACAACTTGAGGAGGACCCATAATTGACTGATGGAGGTGTGTGATCGCAGGGAGCCTCATGTATTTCTATCCCTCGACGCTGAAAAGGCGTTTGATGCAGTACACTGGCCATTATTAGATGGAGTGTTGCTGAAGTTTGGATTTGGCCCAAAGTTCCGGAAATGTGTTAACCTTCTTCATACCGATCCACGAGCAAGGGTCAAGGTCAATGTAGTGCTATCAGGAGACTAACCCTATAAGAAGAGGGACCCGCCAGGGGTGCCCTCGTCACCGCTTTTATTTGCCCTCACCATAGAAGTAGTGGCGTGTGAAATAAGGCAAGATAGGCGGATAACAGGGTTTAAGATCACTCATGGTGATGACTACGAGGAGAAAATCTCGCTGTATGCGGATGACATCCTGTTATACATCACGACTCCGGAGATCTCAGTACCGTGTTTGTTCACCTTGTTGGGCCGGTACGGGTGACGCTCAGGCTACACTATCAATTGGCACAAGTCGGTCCTATACAGCCCCAGGGGTGAGAGTATGGGATCCGCCTTGCCCGTGGCACTACAGGTGACGACTGAGGGGTTCACATTCTTAGGGGTCTTTATGACGAAGGACCACTCCATCTCGTACACGAAAAATATCCACCGAGTCCTCACAAATTTCCCGGAGGACGCGCTTAGATGGAAGGCCCTCCCCCTCACCTTGCTGGGACGGGCGGCAATTAGGTATGGGCGAATTTTGCGAATCTCGCGTTCGCGAATTTTGCGGATTTGCGAACTCGCAATCCACAAAATCCGCGAATTCTCGCGAATTTGCCTGGGAGGTGTGTGACTCTGTGCATAGATGTGTGAGCAGTTGATTCACTTGGTGTATGAGTTCAAGAGTGCATGTGGAAACAGCTGTATGGGCGGTTGACTGTGTGCATGGTTGTGTTGGTGAGTGAATGGATATCTCAGTGCTACATGTCCAAGTAAGTACATATGTAAAACACAGTGCATGTGAGAGTTGGCATATATAAATGACTATACATGAGAGCCAGTGAATGTGCGAGTGGTTGTTTGGTTCATTGTGTACTTGTATCAGTGATTGTATAAGAGAGTAAGTATGTGTTAGTATATGTTTGAATAAGTAAGGTGTTGTGTGTATAACTGTATAGACGAGAAAATGGGAGTATGATTGACTCTTTGTATGACTGACTAGTTGTGTGAGTAACTCCATGGATGAGTGGCAGTGTGTGAGTGTCTCTATACGTGTATGAGTGCATATGATAGTGTTGTATTGATGAGTGACTGTATGTATGAGTGATTTTATGGGTGAATGAGTGGATGTGTGTGCAGACCTAGGAATCAGTGAGTGAGTGCGTATGTAGTAACTGGTATTGGTGTGTCAATGGTTTCAAGAATAGTAGTTTGTATTTAACACTAGGTGTATCATAGGTTAGATTAGAGGGTGAGGAGGTGCATCATATTATCACATGGATGATGTCATCAGTGATGTCATTTGAGATGTCATCAGTGATGTAATTTGAGATGTCATCAGTGATGTCATCAGTGATGTCACTGACCATGTCATGAATGATGTGATATGTGACATTATCAGCAGTGGATTGCGGGCGCTGAGTTATAGTGAGTCCAACTAACTATAATGTGGGAATTTCAATGGTTTTGTATGAGTAAAATGTTCAGCTAACTATAACTGGTGGGAAACCTATGTTTTTTTCAGTGAATTTCAAAGGTTTTTTAAATGCTAATTCCTAACTATAACGAGTGTGAAACCTATGGTTTTTTCAGTGAATCTCAAAGGTTTTTTAAAAGATCATTCCTTAATATAATGAGTTTGTGACCTACGATTTTCAAAGTGAATTATTAAGTTTTTTTGAAAGCTATTTTTTATAACTATTATTTATTATTTTTTTTTTAATTTTTCTATATAATGTAGATTTTTCTAAAATTAGTTTTTCAATGTATTTTTCCTGTGTTTTTTTATCATTTTACGTCGGAGCGCTCAGGGTTCGCGCACCCGTAAACGCACCCGTACACGTAGCGAGAGCGCTATTTCCGCGGGCGAAAAAAATATAAGTATGTATTTAAAGTAAATAATAATGCAAGACATTTAGTGGCATACTTATAAAAGTAGTATTTTTGATTTTAAATAACAATATTTTAACTTTAAACACATTTCTGAAAATCTAGCAAAACGTCATTCAGACGCGCCGCGTAAACGCCCCAGGAAGCGCCAACGTACGTGCTGCGTAAGCACCCTTGGAAGCGCTCCGGAGCGCGTAGTGTAAGCGCGTAAAGTCATGTGACCTTAAAATAACACTTTTCATTACAACTAATGAAAACCCCACCCATTTCCTTCATTACCTCTTTCACTTTAGAGAGAGGAAGACCTGTTCCCTGTTTTTGCTCTTGAATTCTTTGAAAAGAATGGCTGGAAGAGCACCAAGCAGCAGTGATTCCAATGAGTTTCTACATGAGAACCCTCCTCAGCCAAAAATCTGGAAGTTTTTGACCAATCCAGAAGGTGAGAAGAAAGTCAATGCACCAAAGGTGGAATGCAAAATATGTCACACAATTCTATCACGTGGTGACCCAAGAAAGAATTACAGTTTTGGCAACTCCACTATGATTCGACATGTACAAAGAAGGCACCCCCAGAACTATGCCCGGGAGAGTGTCAGGAACCTGGCACGGAATCCCCCAAGAGATGGCGGCAGTACCTCAACTGGTTGTCCAACACCTTCTGGAAGTCAAGGTGCAAGATTAATAACTGTTGTGCAGCCGGACTTTGCAGACCTGAAATTTGTGTGCAAGTACTGTGATGAATTGATTAGTTATAACACGCAAAGCATAGAATTAATTAAATAAATAGAAAAAATCACCGCTGCGCCCGTCATCCCTAATTTTTCCCTTTTTTTTTGCTCCTGGTGAGCAATTTTGCATTTCCTAGTTTTGTTTTTGTTCTGATAAAAAAACAAAAAAAATATAAAAACGTTCCGAAAATTTACAAAAAAAAATAAAAACTAAAAAAGAAGAAAAAAAAGAGTTTTTTTTAGAACTACCTCCAATTCTCCAAAAATACCTATATTCCTTTCATATTGTGTCGTTCTTTTTTCAATGAATGTGTTCTGCATAATTGTTTGGATGAAATGACTAAATGAAGAGGAGAAAGTGAATCATGGAACAAATGATAGAGTGGGAGTGAGTATAGGTGAGTTGAAGACAGTGAGGAATGCAAGGTGAGTGAGGGTGAGTGAAAGGGGAGTGACAGAGTGAGGGGATGGAGAGAGTGAGGGTAAGACAGAGGGAGTGAGGGAAGGGGAGTGAGGAAGTGAAAGGACAGAGAGAGTGAGAGAAGGAGTGAGGAAGTGGAGTAAGGTGAGTAAGGGAAGGGGAATTACTGAGGGAGCAAAATATAGAAAGAAGGGGAAGGGGACTGAAGTTGAGTGACTGAGAGCTGGTAAGTGGTGGAGGGAAGAGAGGGGAAAGGGAGTGAAGGAATGGGGAATGAGAGGTAGTGAGGGAAGTGGAGTAAGGAGGGGTGATAGAGGGTGGATAAAGGCAAGTGACTGTGAGACAAGGGGAGTGAGGGAGTGAGGGAGTGAGGAGACAGAGGGACTGAAGGAAAGAGTAAGAGAAGGGAACTGAGTGAGGGAGCATAGAAGGCTAAGTGAGGAAGTGGGGGAGAGTTATAAGGAGTGAGTGTGAGAGAAAGAGAGAGATTGGGCAAGTACAAAGTGACATGAGACACAGGCACAGAGTACCCTTTAACCTTAGCGATGCAAACCGGCAGCAGACACAGGTGATTTTATTGACAAATGTAAAAATGTAATTTCTTATTTCACACAGAGACTCAGTGTGATCCTTGACCAAAATTTAAAAGCCAGACATTTTACCAGAAAACGTTTACCAGAGTGACATGAGATACACACAAAGAGAGAAATGACACACAGAAAAAGAAAGATTGGCAGTTGCAGAGTGACATGAGACACAGGCACAGAGTACCCTTTAACCTTAGTGATGCAAACTGTCAGCAGACACAGATGACATTATTGACAAATGTGAAAATGTAATTTCTTATTTCACACAGAGACTCAGTGTGATCCTTGACCAAAATATAAAAGCCAGACATTTTACCAGAAAACATTTACCAGAGTCACATGAGACAGAACACAAAGAGAGAAATGACACACAGAAAGAAAGAGATTGGTCAGGTGCAAAGTGACATGAGACACAGGCACAGAGTACCCTTTAACCTTATCGATGCAAACTGTCAGCAGACACAAGTGACATTATTGACAAATGTGAAAATGTAATTCCATATTTCACACAGACACTCAGTGTGATCCTTGACCAAAATTTAAAAGCCAGACATTTTACCAGAAAACATTTACCAGAGTGACATGAGACACACACAAAGAGAGAAATGACACACAGAAAGAGAGAGATTGGGCAGGTGCAAAGTGACATGAGACACAGTCACAGAGTACCCTTTAACCTTAGCAATGCAAACTGTCAGCGGACACAAGTGACATTATTGACAAATGTGAAAATGTAATTCCTTATTTCACACAGACACTCAGTGTGATCCTTGACCAAAATTTAAAAGCCAGACATCTTACTAGAAAACATTTACCAGAGTCACATGAGACACACACAAAGAGAGAAATGACACACAGAAAGAGAGAGATTGGGCAGGCGCAAAGTGACATGAGACACAGGCACAGAGTACCCTTTAACCTTAGCGATGCAAACTGTCAGCAGACACAGGTGACATTGACAAATGTGAAAATGTAATTCCTTATTTCACACAGACACTCAGTGTGATCCTTGACCAAAATTTAAAAGCCAGACATTTTACCAGAAAACATTTACCAGAGTGACAAGAGACACACACACAGAGAGAAATGACACACAGAAAGAGAGAGATTGGGCAGGTACAAAGTGACATGAGACACAGGCACAGAGTACCCTTTAACCTTAGCGATGCAAACTGTCAGCAGACACAGGTGAAATTATTGACAAATGTGAAAATATAATTCCTTATTTCACACAGACACTCAGTGTGATCCTTGACCAAAATTTAAAAGCCAGACATTTTACCAAAAACATTCACCAAAGTGACATGAGCCACACACAAAGAGAGAAATGACACACAGAAAGAGAGAGATTGGGCAGGTGCAAAGTGACATGAGACACAGGCACAGAGTACCCTTTAACCTTAGCGATACAAACTGTCAGCAGACACAAGTGACATTATCAACAAATGTGAAAATGTAATTCCTTATTTCAGACAGACACTCAGTGTGATCCTTCACCAAAATTTAAAAGCCAGACATTTTACCAGAAAACATTTTCCATGGTAAATCGTTTTGGACACAGAGCACAGCCCATTTAAATGACCACTGCAAAACAAGGCAGAAACCTAACTCATTTCCAAAATACATTTCCAACATGCACCATTACATTTTTTAACAGCATTACAAAAAAACATGACACACAATGCAAGAATAAAGAAGCAAAATATGCTTCTTAATCTTCCCCATAGTGCCTACAGCACTCTATCTATATTAATAGAATAATTACTCAACTTTAAAAATGCTTTTGAAGATTTAGAACAGTGTCAGTCACACACACCAGATTTTCCTAAGCAGAATCTCTGAAATGCACCTCAGACACTGCAACCAGAAATGGCCCTGATTCCCTTTAATTCTTCACACATCTCACTGGACTTAACCAATTAAAATTCGTTCTACACTATTTCAAAATCAAAGTAACATTTTAATTGGTTCTACATTTCAACACTTTCAAACTCACATAATATTGACCCATCCCCTAGTGCTCATTCACACTGTTACAATGGTAACTCCCACCTAACTCAGCACACAGTTGAAAAATTCATCATACTATGTTGCAAAAGAATCCAGCAAGGGTGTTTGACCTCTCAATGTAGTAGCTAATCATGTGCAATGTTTCTTTTAATGACTTTGTCTCAACCATTATAATTACTTCTTTCTAAAAACAAAAGCATGCACCCTAATTTACAGTGGAGAATTTTAAGAAATCACCAATCATTTCTGCTTTTTCAAGTGCACTGAATCTCAACCACTTTTTTTCAACTCATCTGAATACAACTACATCTACCTTGAAGATGCCAAAAGTCTGGATTGTGCGTCATAGCTATGTTCACTGGAGTGAAAAATATGCAGCTACCAGAGGTATTCACAACCTTAATTTACCAAATGTGGATATTATCTGGATTGTACAGAGAGGATTAAGAAGTCACCAATTGATACCATTGGTAAAATCCTTTATGCATCTACCACACCCTGACCTCATAATTGTGCACTGTGGTGGCAATGACCTGGGCACTTTGACTGGGGTAGGTGTGGAAATGCTTTTAAAGGACATCTTTGGGCAATTGATGTCACTTTTTCTAATATATGCCAAAGGCAAAAATGTTACTGGTCCAACCAATGTTGTCCACAGATTGAAAAAGCAAGGAAACATGTGAATAAATCTGTTTCTGCTTTCCTCAGAGACTATGGTATGGGTTCCATATACCACAACTACTAGCGTGACAACATGCAAGGCATCTATAGGAGAGATAGTGTACATTTTACAGATGAGGGGAATAGAGTCTTCCTCTTGAATTTTAGACTCTGCATCGGTACCTACTTGTAGGTACAAAAAACACCCACATAACACAACTTCTCTTTTCAGAGCTACCCCACCACTAAGCACTCTAAATTATTTTTTCACTCTAATTTTTTACACTGTTTTTCCCCGTGGTGCGCTCAGGGTACGCGTACCGGGAAGCGTACATGGGAAAGCACCCAGCGCATATCCGGCGAAATTAAAAAAAAAAAGTTTTTTTGCCCTTCAGGCTCCTTTAAGGCCCCCCTCAGAAAACCTAGGGGGTCAGGGAGGGTCTACCGTGCCCCCTTATAATCATTTCCCCCTTTTTATTTTCACCTCTTGTGTCTCGATTCTACCGAGACACAAGATGGCGGACTCTCCGGACTGTTTAGAATGTTGACAAACACCCGAGAGCCAATCAGCTTTCCGCTCGCGCACTTCCGTGTCGCACCGGGTGCGCTCCCCCGTACGTGTACCGGTAAGCGCTGGAAGCGAGCATATAGATATATATGTGTTTTTGAACCTAATTTTCGTAAAAACCACTGGAGCAATTTTCACCAAATATAGAAAAGGCACTTCTGCGTACTACTCCCTGTAATTTTGCAAAGTTTGGAGTAATTCCGTTCAGCGGTTCGGGCTGTAGCCTTGTCTATTCGTCCAATGGAAACATGAATGATGTCACTGACCATGTCATGAGTGATGTAATATGTGACGTCATCAGCAGTGCATTGCACGCGCGCACGTTATAGTGAGTCCAACTAACTATAACGTGGGAATTTCAATGGTTTTATGTCAGTAAAATTTCCAGCTAACTATAACTGGTGTCAAACCTATGGTTTTTTCAGTGAATTTAATAGGTTTTTTAAATGCTAATTCCTAACTATAACTGGTGTGAAGCCTATGGTTTTTTCAGTGAATTTCATAGGTTTTTTAAATGCAAATTCCTTTCTATATCGAGTTTATAACCTACATTTTTTTTTAATATGCTGTTTTGTGTGAGTATTAATTAGTATTATTTTTTTTAATAATAAAATATATATATATTTTTTTACTAGTTTTTCTTGGGGCGCTCTGGGTCCGCGCACCTGTAAGCTCTCCAAGGAGCGCACCCAGAGCGCTACTTGCATTTGTGTAAAAAAATATGAATGAAGAGTAAATATTAACGCAAGACATTTAGTACCATACATATAAAAGCTGTTTTTTTGAATAAGGAAATGAAAATAATTTTGCATTTCCGTGAAACTATCAAAACGTCACTTCGGCGCGCCGCGTATGCGCCCCCGGAAGCGCTCCGGTGCGCGCAGCGTCAGCGCGTCAAGTCATGTGACCTTAAAATAACACTTTTCATTGGTTGCTAACAGTTTTTTTTACAAAGAATGAAATCCCCACCCATTTCCTTCACTTCTTCTTTCACTTTTGTGACTGAAAGACCTGCCTTTTTTCTCTTCGATTTTGCTTGGTTAATCATGGCTGCCAGACCATCCAGCAGTGAAGATGAGCCTGAATTCATCGACGAAGAGCCTCCTCAGCCAAAGGTGAAAGAGCATTTCATCTGGAATTTTTTTCCCATACCAGATGACCAGAAAAAGGTGAATGCTCCAAAAGTGGAGTGCAGGATCTGCCATACAGTCCTGTCACGGGGTGACCCAAAAAAAAATATTCTTTTGGGAACTCCACAATGCTTCGCCATATGGAGAGGAAGCACCCCCAGAATTTTGCCCGGGAAAGTGTCAGGGCTCTGGCACAAGAGGTTCCCGGTGATGGGGCCTCTACATCCACCGGAGGAGCAACTACTTCTGTGAGGGGGTGATCGCAGGAGCTGGTTCCAAACATTCAGCCTGCATTCAACAAAGATGTCCTGAAATGCAGATACTGCGATCAACTTCTTACCTTTGGGGAGCAAAGTGTCCTGCTCATGGTTCGAGCATTGGAGAACTATCGCTGCCGTTCCCAGCCCTAATTTATTTTGTTTTTTTTGCTCCTGTTGAGCAGTTTCCAGTCCCTGTTTTTGTTTCTGTTCTAAAAAAAGAAAAAGAAGAAAAAAAAAGTTCTTTTCAGAACTACCTGCAATTATCATCAAAGAGCTATATTCTTAAAAAAAGGAAAAAGAGTAAGTGAAGTGGAGTGCATTGATAATGGACAGGAAAATGAGTAAGAAAGAACAGAAAGGTATGAGAGGAGAAAGGAAGTGAAGTAGGGGGACTGAAAGAAGGTGAGTGTTGGGAAGGAAAGTAAGGAGAAGGAGAGTGAACATGGGGAATGTGGATATTCAAAGAAAATGTTGAAAAGGAACGGGGGTGTGGAAGGGTAAGAAAAGATGCATTGCTGGAGTTGCATCATTTTTGTGACACACTCCAGCAATGCATCACTTTTGCGCTTACAGATATGTATGCAAAAGGGACGTATTGACGCAAAAAAAGGGTCGTAGAGGTGACACAGTGAAATCTATGAGATATCACTGCGTCACTTTTATGACGTTGTTGCGTCCAAATCTTGCGCCTGTTTCACAGCAGGCGTAAGAGTGATGCAGGCCCTTTCACATGGGGCCTGGCCCCATGTGAAAGGATGCATTGCTGGAGTTGCATCATTTTTGTGACACACTCCAGCAATGCATCACTTTTGCGCTTACAGATACGTCTGAAATACTGACGTATCTGTAAGTACTTGCGACATAAAACGTTATATATTTAATATCACGCATGACTAGAAGACTAAAGGCATCATTTATGAGGCCATGCGTCACTTTAACGCCACCGGTGCGTCACTTTTTGTGACGCTCCAGTGCTGTAAAAAATGCACCTTATTCAGTCATATTTACAAAGTGACGCATCTAGGTAGATGGGTCACTTTGTAAGCCCCTGCGCCACATTATACCTACGTCAGGTGTAATGTATGCAAAAGGGGCGTATTGACGCAATAAAGGGTCGCAGAGGTGACGCAGTGAATAAACTGGGTTTTCCACATGCTACGCTCCCCGGTGCGCGTACCGGGTGTTCCCCCCGCGCAAATCGAATTTTTTTTTGTCCCGCGGGGCCCTTTTATAGCCCCCACATCAAACCTAGGGGGTCAGGGGGGTCTACCCTGCCCCCTTATGGTCATTTCCCCCAGTGTTTTTGCCACCTCTTGTGTCTCGATCCTACCGAGACACAAGATGGCGGCCGCTCCAGACTGTTTTGAATGCTTACAGACACCGACAGCCAATCAGATTTCCGCACGCAAGTCGCGTAGCGCGCCCGGGGCGCGCCTATAGATATATATATATTTTTTTAACCTAAATTACTCAAAAGCCACTGGAGCACATATCTTGAGACATAGCAAAGGCACATCGGGCTACCAGTCCCTACAATTTTGCCAAGTTTGGTGCAAATCCATTCAGCCGTTAGGGCTAAAAGTGAGTTTGACCGCCCCATGGAAATTAACATGGAGAAAACACGTTTTGGGACCCCCCTTTTATCTCGGACCCCGCTTGACGAATCCCCCCCACATTTTCAGGGAAGGAGCGGGCCACGAACTTTGAGAAATTCGCAAATTTTAGTCCACCGGCGCCAAAGTTATTCCCAATAGAATGTTGCGGATTTCCTATGGAAAGTAGATCCTAACTATAACTACCTACTGGCGATCGCCAGTAGGTAATATATATCCAGAACGCCACGTCTCCACCCAGCACGCAGAACTTCGCAAAGGAAAGGATAGCACGGACACGGACCAGTTAAGTGCTGGAATTTTATTCGTGCAAATTCAGCCGCATGACGTTTCGGCTATATATATATCCTACTGGTGGTCGCCAGTAGGTAGTTATAGTTAGGACTTAGTTTCCATAGGAAGAGCATATTTTGTTTTGCTTATAACTTTGGCATCGTTTGATGAATCCTCATGAAATCTTCCACACTAATTCTTTGTTCATATCATCTCACATGTTGAAACTTTGAGGGTGATTTGTCATGAGGGGGAAGAGAAAAAAGTTGGTGTAGATCCGTTCAGTAGTTTTTGAGAAATATTGAAATTTACAGATATTGATATGTGGGAATTCTGCCATCTGATTGGCTGAGGCGTTATGAGCACGAGCTTGCTGCTTATTGGCTAGGAGCGCTGAAAGCGTTTTCAACTAGGAAGTGTTGGCCGCCATTTTGTGATTCTGTTGCAGTGAGTAAGGGGAAAAAAGGGCAAACAAAGTAGGAAAGAAGAGGGGAGGAGCACTGTAACCTCTGTGGGGTGTTTCGGGAGTGCTCTACAGGGGGTGCAAGCAAAGTATTCACCTCTACCGGTGTGAAAGTGCTGGGCTATGGAAATTTAGTGAGGTATTGAGTAGAGTCTGATGCTGGTAAGGTGAGCTGGTGCGTGACTCGAGATTAAAGCGTGAGCCCAAATGGAGTGTCTTATGCTGTGAAGTCATGTGCCATGGTCACTGTACTACAGCTGTCAAAGTAGTGTCAGCATGTGTTTATACCTACTAGGACGAACAACTGACCCCTACTGGTCTGAAAGTCCTCGGGTACGGAAAATATGTGAGGTACTATCTAGAGTCTCATGCTGCTAAGCTGAGCTGCAGCCAAACTCAGGGATGAAAGCCTGAGTTCAAATTGTGTGTCATATGCTGAGAAGTCATGTGCTCTGGCCGTTGTGTCACATCTGTCCAAGTAGTGTCAGCATGTAGTTTTACCTACTCGGAGGAACTTTTGGTTTGAAGATTGTAATTTATGTATGGTGCTTAGGGGGTGTTATTTAGGGAGTTCAAAGGTGCATTTGCGGGTATCAAATAGATTCAGTATTTGTAAAGTGGAAGGCACTGACTCCTTTGGGTCTGATTGCGCTGGGGAGTAAGCTGAGGTGCTACTGGAGTTGGGGATAAAGCTGATGAACTACTGACCCCTATTGGGAACTTTTAACCTGCACGTGCCATTAAATGTTCGACAAATGATGCAAAACATTATCGGTTAAAAATAAATTGATGAACTTTTAACCTGCAAGTGTCATAAAATGTTGCAGAAAGTGTGACGATAAAATAGGAAGGACTTCTAACCTGTATGTGGCGCGGAATAATAAGTAGCTTTTTGTATGGAAAATTGAAAATTAACCAATTGAGGTAAGTTTTGGAATGTCGTTAAAGGAATGTAGTATTCTGATTTGTTCTTTACATGTATTTATGTGTGGAGGGACAGAGAAATTGTGACATTACTGGTTCCACTCTTGATGAAAGAGATGCATTACATGTACTGTATGACAAAGAAAGAATTCCATGCGTGTGTGATATTTGCAATCTGAATACCAACAACAAAGGTGAGGTAGAAATGAACGCATGGTGGTATGTGTTCTGTAGTAGTGACTAAGTATTTGAGGTGATGTTTTTAAGTTTGAAAGTAATTTTTTATTTCAAAATAATATAGTGTTAGTGAAGTGTGATGTTTCATATTGGTTAAAAAGTATGTATAAAGTTTGACCTGTTGTTAAATAAGAATTGTATATATTTTTAGGAATTTTTCACAAAGAAGAAGTGTAGTTTGTCATCTTCAAAGGATTGTGTGGTTTTGAAAATGAGGTTCAGCGTTAATTTGGGTTTGCTAATGTATTCAGGCAAGATAAACAAAATGTCCCACGTTTGCAAATTTTACTTTTTTGTGGAAATAGTGGGGTGGGGGGTAGGAGATGTATGTGTTATTAAGTTAAATGTGATAAATCCAGAACTGTATGTGGGCAGGTTGTGATGGTACTTTTGACACTGATGTTAAATATTGGACGGATTTGTTACCATGAGCCATTTTGTATTTCTGGCAGCCATTTTTGTTAAAAGCTAGCACGAAATAGTCTCGCCCTTCTACTTAATAACCAAGGCTCAATAAGAGTCCCATCATATGATTGGCAGTAAGTACACTCACTCCGACCCAGAAAAACATGGATTAAATCGATAACAATTCATTATCAAAAATATATTTGTATTTAATTTCATTTTTTCAAAAAGATTAATATCCATTAGGATTTAATACAAAACAGAATACAGTCACCGGAAAGATCACAATAATACTTCTATCAATGATAATTTCAGCAGTGTCCCAACCATCCAATCCTCATTCTACCAATTATATAACACACTCACTCATTCTAGCAACAGCATTAACCTTAACACTTTCGCACATACTCTCACATTCAATCTTCATTCTACGTACATCAATTTAGAGATGCCACATGCTCGCCATGTGCTCTGTCCTCCCTCAGTGTTGACTGCTGTTGTAATCTGCCTTGAAAAGAACAGTTGAGCATGCATCTGTCCTTGCAACTGTTTCTAGTCTGTAAATGTCAGGGTGTGTTCACCAGAATTATCAACTGTTAGCTCCTCCCACTTTGTTGAGCTAGCAGATCTTTCCATGCCCATATTAGTCCTTTTGCATGCTTACATGAGCCAGGACTGCCCCTTGGTCTTATGCTGAATATGTAACCCTAAGCATATATAAGGCCCCAGTTTTTTGTACTCCTGAGACGCCTCATTCAGTTGCTAAGGCTGCTGTGTGACGTAGTATCCCTCATTTGAGGTTAATTAAGAAGTTACTTTTATATTTCAGCTTCTGTGACAATTTCTTCTTTTTGGTTTAAAAGGCCAAAGTATCAGTGGGACCCCTGAGAAGGTTTCTATTTTCAACAAATGGTGCTCCAACGTTGACCTCATCAGAAGTGATCTTGTCAGGAGACATAAATCTACTGTGGAGGACAGGACAAGACTCTACTAAGGAGGTACTCTGTGCACAGAGATTCTGTGGATTCTCTGTCTCTACAGCCCAGTATATTTCTGGTCTTCCTGATTTTGATCCTCCACATGATGTCACTCCTGACTGAGAACCTTTTTGGTGGGAGTATTCTAAAAAAAAAAGGCTGTTAGGTAATTCGAACTTGGCAGTTAGAATTTTGACAACCATTTCGTAAGAGTCGTTCTGCAGCACTTGCTGTTGGGTTGATGCCTTGGATTGGTAAGGTAGTTTAGTAACGCTTACTGTGGCTTTGGAATTTTGGAATTTGTGTTAGCCAACTTTAGATTTGTATGGGATAGATATACAAATTGCAATTAGTGTAGGCAGGTAATGAGGAGATTTTTCTCTGTTTTAATTTGTTTGAATGGCGCAACGTACGAAGAGCACCTTAAGAACTACTTTGATCATAATACTGCATATTCTGCACTATTTTTGGCATGCCTGTTTCAAGCACACATCGAAGAATGTGTTGCTTTTTGAAGGTACCATAGTGAGATGTGAATTAAATAAGCTGGCTCCCTTGAGGGAATACCTAAATAGGTTTAGGTATAAAGACATATTTCTTCATTGTTGATTCTGTATCCCCAAGAATTCAAATATGGACATAATACAAACAAGGACACTTGATTTGCACACTTACCCGCCGTGAGGGCAATGGCTGCTGCAGTTCTGACCGGGGAAGCGCCGTGAGGGGAACGGCTGACTCTCATAATGCCTACAGCCACCGGGGGGTCTGAACCACAACCCCCAGGTGCCCCGGCGGCCGAGTCGCGTCCCTGATGCCATCTTCGCGCCCGGAGGCGCCTGATAAGCGAGGAGCACCGAGCGCTCAGGGGGACACTTGATTTGCACACTTACCTGACATGAGGGCAACGGCTGCTGCAGCTCTGACCGGGGAAGCGCCATGAGGGGAATGGCTGACTCGCATAACGCCTACAGCCACCGGGGGGGTCTGAACCACAACCCCCTGGTGCCCCGGCGGCGAGTCGCGTTCCTGACGCCACCTTCGCGCCCAGAGGCGCCTGATAAGCGAGAAGCAACGAGCGCTCAGGGGGACACTTGATTTGCACACTTACCCGCCGTGAGGGCAACAGCTGCTGCAGTTCTGACCAGGGAAGCGCCATGAGGGGAACGGCTGACTCTCATAACGCCTACACCCACCGGGGGGGTCTGAACCACAACCCCCAGGTGCCCCGGCGGCCGAGTTGCCTCCCTGACGCCACCTTCACACCCGGAGGCGCCTGATAAGCGAGGAATGCCTCTCGCCACGCGAGTCGCGCGCGGGAGCACCCGGCCTGAAGAGGACGGGACGGTGCCACCTCCCTTGACCCTACCATTCTGCCAAGGTATCTACGTTATAAACTTCCTGACATTATGGCAAGGGATTACCCACTGAACTAAGTGAACATCTCCTAAGACCCCCAGAACTTATTTGCTGTCTTGTCATAGCCTAACATTGCACATCTCACAATGACCCACAGGGGAGAGACCAACATATCTTTAAGCCAGAGAGGCCTGTATTTAGGGTCACTAGTTCCTCGCAGCCCTTCTCCGCCCATCGCCCTAGCAATTGATCCTGCTAAGACTGGCACATCCACTAACCAACCGCCAGATCCATCAAATGGTATAGCGCAACAACTCTCATTGCTGGACGAGTTAAATTTCCTTTGTAAAACAAGTTATGCCACCGTGGATCCCAGCTTTTTTGGCTTTAAAAGCCAAGAAAGCGGAGATAAAATTATCTCCCTATTACCTAGCTGTCGCTAACACCAGTTAGCGACAGCTAGTAGGAGATAGCGACCATCTTGGGCCCCACTTTGCATGTCAGTGATATTTATCACTAATGACATGCTAAGTGGGAGTGCCAAGATGTTAGCCACTGGAAACAGTCGCTAACATCGCTATCTCCCATTACCAACTTTTGGAGATATTCGCGCTAATATCGAATATCTCCAAAAGCTAACACCTGCCCTGAGCAGTTCTTAGCCATGTTATCCAATGGGAGGTGGATAACATGGCTATGAGCATTAGCTCGGTAATGCATGAATATGGCTGACTTTTCAGCGATATTCATGCTTTGCGGCCGATTTTTATCGCATTTGCGATAAACCTTGGTAATACCAAGGTTTATCTGCGGTAAAAATCGCCGCAGCTCAGCTGTATATTTTTGTCTCTAACCAAGCAATAGCGATAATTATCACTATTGCTTGGTAATATGCCCCTTAATTGGCTATTCAGTAATACTGTTTTAAACATTGTTAGCATTAATAAAATGAATAAAAATATATGTATGTTACTGCTCATTGATGAAATTATGACAGGATCAGTAGTCTAGATTGTTGTTCCCTTATTTCACCTTTAACGGGGACTAGATGTGGGTAGTTTTTGTTCTGCAAGTCTTAGGTGATAATACCATTATTGTATGTTATTCCAAGCTACGTAGTTTTGCAAGGGCATTGCTAGTTTTTTATTAACTAGTCAGTGTAAGTAAACTGACAGTCCTTATTAAAGCTGATGTTGCATAGTCTGGATCATGAAAAGTCGAACACTGGGAAGATGCCCATGTGATCCTTAGAAAAAATGTTTTGAAGGAAATTTTGTTTTATAGATAAGAACCTCTGTTAAATTAGCAGTTTTAGATTGTCCTGCTGCTCCTATGACATGAGAGCATGGTCCTAAGTGTACAATGTACGTGCTTTTATTAAGAACAATCTTTTTAGAAGTGTCTGCAGTCCTGTACAAGTAATGTAAAATTTATGAGCAAAAGTGTAGAACATTTCCTTTTTTTTTAGGGTTTTCAGATCAGTACACAGGAATACACCAATGTAAGGATTTAGAGTATGTACACCAATGTAAGGATTTAGAGTATGTCTGTGTTGTTTTTCTCTTTCCCTCACAATTTAGTAAATGAATACAGACTTCCTTGGCTGCTTGGGATTGGGTGATGTATTATTCTTGTCAATTCACCAAAGAGTTCCTTTTATACTTGCCAATATGTCCAGGCTGTGTTTTTTTTTTTACTTTCACATAGATAGATGGAAGTGGTTCTTGGGTGCCTTGCTAATATATGGGGCGTCCCAAGGCTAGGGAGTATTCTGACACTATCCTCTCTGTTGATAGACTGTTTCTGTGCCTTGTGTAAAAACCTTTTGTTCTGTCTACCAATAGATATGTGCTGCTTTACAACCATTGCAAGAGGGGCCCGGACATCAGATTCAGCCTGGGGAGTCAGCGTCAGCACCAGTCCAGCTTGAAGCCAAAGTGAAGGTAACCAGCACAGGCATTGCTGACAGCTAGGACCTCAGTGAAGGCGGAAGCCCTGATATGAATTGTGTACCCCACCCACTGTCTTGGGCGAAGGATGGGGTCACAAGTCAGAAAGGAGAAATTATAGATCAAGTATTTTATGCCCAGCTGAGAGTCACAGACCGACCAGAATGGCGAGGAAGCTTTGCTTGAGGTGACCCCTTTTGACACAAGGGTTGCTTCAGAGATCCTAGCATCAGGCCTCTGAATCCTGGTCCCAAAGTGAATACAACTTTGCACCTTTGTTTGTTGGTCAAGAGATACCTGGGTACACTAGATGCAATGTGTGGTCCCAACGAATGAGCAGTGCGCCAGCAGAGCAATACAGGAGTTAGGGAAGGACTTAAGTTTAGGGTTCAGGTGCTGTGTCTCTGGTGGCTGTTAGATTGAAGTAAAGAAAACTGGTGCACTGCCTGAAACACTGGACAAGATCGCTAAGAGCATTTGCCCTGGTGGGTGACTGTCCTATCCTGAAAGAAGAGACTTTCTTCCTTGAAACTGGGCTGTGATTCTTGAGTTGCGAGTTGTGCAGCTCCACCATGGAAACAACAAGAGCCTGCCTATGAGGCTCAAAGGGACACAGGGAGAAGACTCCCCTCTGGCTTGGTTGTACAGCGGCTTCAATTTCCCCAAGTACTTCTTCTTCTTTTTGTCAATAATGTACCCCTTTAGTCGTCCCATTTTTGAGCAGGAGCAGCCCTTTGCAGCTCTTCGTCCTAATTCGTATGGCCCTGTGTGGTCCTCCTGGTCCCAGATATGATTGATGTTCTAGCCCTCATAAAAGGAAAATGTAACAGTCAATTGGAAAATGTTTTTATTAGATATGTGCTGTTGGCTATTCTGAAATTAAAATTAATAGTCACTGAAATGCATAGGAGCCCTGAAAATGTTTACTAGATGATTTTAGGATTTGCTTTTGCTTAGGGTTGTGAAAAATGATAATTCTGTTTGTAATAGTGGTCATTACTCTCTCCTGCTATCTGTATGTTAATGATGACCCGATGCTCCATTCTCTTTGTATTCCTGCTTATACTTTATACATACCCGCTTAATGAAAGGTTTAGAATGGAAAATGCCCACCTAGCAATGAATTGGGATATTGATAAATTTATGAAAATTAATGTGCTAATATTTTCTATGTTCCTAATGGATCATAAGAATGTCTTTAGGTCATGCAAAAAGGGCCAGCTGTTAATTATTTAACGGATTTGTTAGTAAGAGCTGAATGCCATTTTGTATTTCTGGCAGCCATTTTGATTAGCCATGTGCTGCCAAGTGCTCGCCATGTGCTCTGTCCTCCCTCAGTGTTGACTGCTCTTGTAATCTGCCTAGAAACTAACTATATTCAGCATCTTCCACCTTGTCACATGGTCAGTTGAGCTTGTAGCTGTCCTTGCAACTGTTTCTAGTCTGTAAATGTCAGGGTGTGTTCACCAGAATTAGCAACTGTTAGCTCCTCCCACTTTGTTGAGCAAGCAGATCTTGCATGCCAATAGTAGTCATTTTGCATGCTTACATGAGCCAGGACTGCCCCTTGGTCTTATGCTGACTATGTAACCCTAAGCATATATAAGGCCCCAGTTTTCTGTACTACTGAGACTGCCTCATTCAGTTGCCAACGCTTCTGTGTGACGTAGTCTCCTTCATTTGAGGTTAATAAAGAGGTTACTTTTAAATTTCAGCTTCTGTGCCAATTTCTTCTTTGTTGGTTAATAAGGACCAAGTATCAGTGGGACTCCTGAGAAGGTTTCTATTTTCTACACTGAGAGGTAGATTTGAATATAAGTTTGAGGTAGGTTGTTGTACTGTGAGGCCATCTACAGTTTTGGAGATTACATGGAGAGGAGATGGAGATAGTAAACGTGATACGTTCCTTTTATATGTATGCATAGTTTAAATCATTTGATCCTAGATTGAGATATAATATGAATATGGTTTCTGATTTGCATTTGGGTATAGTTAATAGTTTTAGTAGTTTCTGACTAGTGAATAATAAAGAGATAGATATACTAAAGCATATGGTAGTAAACGTATTAATGATTGTCTGTTCTTATGAAATAGAAGTGATTGGGGAGTGCTTCTTTTGAATAGAAGTTTTATAAATGTGTGAGAGATAAAAAAGAAATGAAAATGTGAGGTATATTTTCTGTATGACTTTGTTGACATTAGTAAAGTACATGTGATTATAAGTGATACTATTTGTCAGGCTGTGCACCTGTGCTGGATATACGTAGGTGTTGAAGTGGTCTGGGTTTTACCAGTGCTCAACTTCACTATCCCTTTTGAGACACTTGTCAAATTTTTCAATCCATTTAATGTCTTTAATATATATATAGTAAAGGGACTGTATATCAAAAGTTTGGGAGCTCATTTATAAATCGTGCTATGGGATGGTTTATGTTTGCATGTTTGAATACTTTTTGCTGAAATGTGTTCCAGCAGACACCTCTTTATATTAACCCCTTCTATGGGTATAGTAGCGCTACTGGGAATGGTAGGTGTTTCTGTTTGATTTTGTACGGTTAAGCAATGGGGGGTGGGTGTGGGGGAGGTGGGTATGTTGGTGATTAAAACACAGAATTTAGTAACTAAAGGTGATGTAGTACCAATGGGACCATTTATAAAGCACCCAATGGCATGGTATATGTTTTACCCGCATATTTGCATGTTTTAGTACGTTTTGCTGATGAGCGTTTCGGGAAACATCTGTTGGAATTAGGCTATAGTGGTCTCTTCGTTTGCAGGGGCCCTTTCTTTTATTGCATAAAGTTAAGCAAGTACCAGTACCAGTACCAGTGGGAGCACTTATAAAGCACCCTATGGCATGGTATATGTTTTACCCGCAAATTTGCATGTTTTAATACGTTTTTCTGATGAGTGTTTCGGAAGACAGTTGTTGAAAATAAGTTCCTGTATTGCTATAGTGGTTCCAATAGGTTTGCTGGGGCTCTTTCTTTGATTTTGTAAGGTTACGGAAGGAAGGGAAGAGGATGGTGTAGTGGCACTAGGCCCATTCATGAATGGCTTTATGGTATGGTATATGTTTTTCTGTCAAATTCCCATGTTTTAATACCTTTTGGAGGTTGGGTTGGTCCGTGAAGGGGGTTAAGAAATGAGATTAGAATTAAGGAACATTCATTGCAATGCATTAGTACAAATGTAGTTTCTGTTAAGGAAATTTAGATTAGGGATTTTAGGATTAGTATGGTCAAATCAACAATAGTCAATAGACTTGAAACTAGTACTATAGGCGACCTGTTTCAGAAAAGTACAATGTGACTGTGTTTAACTGTCATAATAATTTTGAGGAGATTGTGGAGATTAACAGCACCTCAAATCTATCACATCTATTTTTTTATCTTCTTCAGTTCCAGCAGACAGCTACACAAATCACACAACATTGCTGTGAATAACAAATCTTCGTGCTGACAGACACTCTTGCACTGTAGTCGAAGGCTGCCAGAGTTAACGGCAAATTATGAAACTTGGTGCTATTGTAGGTTTGAATGGAAGCTTACACTATTTCTTTGTTACTATGGTGTAATCAGAGTTTGAAGTGGGAAAAAATAAACTGGTGGTGCTCTAAAAGGGGGGGGCTAACCTCTTAAAGGGGTGTGGGCTATGCAAGTAGGGGTGTGGTCAAAATCAAGATAAGCAGCACTGTGTGCTTTAGAGAATCCCCTCCAATTATCCTACGTTAGGAAAAAACATTCTTTAAAGGATTTCCCTTCCTTGTACAATGTGGCTCACCTAGCCTGATGTCTCCAGGTTTCAGTACTGAGCAAAATGAGCATACGTACATTGATGTGCATGCTGTCACTGCAGTGCAATAAAAAAATTAAAAGAATTGACTATGTTAGTGCGGGCCTAAAATAGAGACCCGTTTGGAGGCTCCATGAAAATAAGTGCCGGAGCTCAGACCCAGACTAATTAAAGCCAAGCATCCATCCATCCTAAACACTGCATCATCCAACCATCTTTTAACTGATGCATACATTCCTACTTATATACATAAATACATCTGTTCCTGCACTTATCTTAGGTATCTATGAACACAGTCTCCAATGGTAAGCACTGTGCCATCCATGCAGCCATACACCTATATATTGTATTGTATTGTACTGTATCTTAAGGGGAACTTGTAAAGCGCACTGACACCGTGGGTTTCCTGGCGCTGGTTGGATGTAGAGGGAACAGAGGGACTTAGCTGGATTGAGGGAAAAGCCATGTTTTTAGGGATTTGCGGAAAAGAATGAGAGAATTAGAGGTTTTGAGAGAGAGGGGAAAGGAGTTCCATAGTTTTGGGGCCAGGAAAGCAAATCTCCGGCCTCCAGATCTGCAATGTTTGGTAGGGGGAATGGACAGGAAGTGAAGATGAGAAGATCTCAGGTTACGTGATGGACAGTAGAGCCTGATGAGGGATATCAGAAAGACGGGACAGGAACCAGATAAAGATTTAAAGGTGAGGCAGCCGATCTTAAAGGCTGCCCTCGAGATGACAGGGAGTCAATGCAGTTTAAAGAGAAGGGGTTTGGCGGATTGCCATTTCGGAATCCCAAGGGCCAATCTCGCCGCTTGATTTTGAACAGATTGCAGTCTGGAGAGAGATGTTTTAGGCAGACCGTGGTAAATAGAGTTCTAAAAATCCAAGCGGGAGAGGACGAGGGCCATGATAACTTGCAGAAGGGCTTCAGGAGTAAGGAGATAAGCCACCTTCCTGATCCTGCGCAGCTGGAACATGCAGGAGGAGACCACCGTCCCCACCTGGGGCCTGAGAGAGAGGCCGGAGTCAATAGTGACCCCAAGACTCTTTACCGAGGCCACAGGGGTGTGAGGGGGGCCAAGTTCTGCCGGCCAGAAGTGCGGACCCCAGTGGGTAGAGCTCCTGCTAGGAAGAAGGAGCTCCGTCTTTCCTGGGTTCAATTTGAGCTGGTTTTGACACATCCACTGGAGGATGTGGGACATGGCTGCCTGGAAATTAGGAATAGCAGAGGGGGAATTGAGAGGAAATATGAGTTGCAGGTCGTCCGCGTAGTTAAAAACGGTGATGTCCCACTGCCTCAGAGAAAAGAGAAGGGGTCGAAGATAGAGCTTAAAGAGAAGAGGGGATAAGGAGGAGCCCTGGGGGACCCCACAGGGCGAATGCTCCCTAGGAGCTCTGAAAGTGCCCAGGCTGAGGGTCTGAGACCTCCCGGTCAGGAAGGATTTGACCCATGCCAGCACCAGGCCCTGGATGCCAGCCTGCTCGACACAGTGGAGGAGGATGTTGTGGTCCACCGTGTCGAAAGCGGCTGACAGATCTAATAATACCAAGGCCTGGGGGTACCCTTGTCAGCGCCGTCTCTCAAGGCATCCAGCACGGCCAAGATCACAGTCTCCGTAGAGTGGCCGGGTCTGAAGCCGGCCTGGTTGGCCTCGAGAAAGTTGGAGCTCTCGATGAACTGTGAGAGACAGGCGGTGGCGTGGGCTTCCAGGATTTTGGAGAAGAAGGGCAAGAGGGAGATAGAGCGGTAATTCGCCGGAACGGCGGGATCAGCACCAGGCTTCTTCAGTAGAGGCACCAAGACGGGCTCCTTGAAGGAGCTGGGCACCGTACCGGAAGAAAGAGAAGAGTTCAGCAGGGGAAGGATACAGTCGGGTAAAGAGTGGCAGATGTCCCGGAGTATGGAAGGGGGACAACAGTTGTCTGGAGATCCAGACTTAGTACGGGTGGCCAGTGTGGCCAAGGATGTGGGATCTAAGGGAGGGAACTGAGTGAAAGAGAGGGCATTGTGGGGGGGAGAGACGGGACCAGCGCCAGGGGGGGTGGCCGGGATGGTGTCCTTAATCAGAGCAATTTTCTGAATGAAAAAAGTACTTAGCGCATTACAAGATTCCTGTGTGGGGGCCTGAGTCGGGAGCGTCCTGGGATCGGAGGTGAATTCGTTAAGAACTTTAAAAATCTCTTTGGACTTGCAGGGGGCTAATAAGATTCTTTCTGAGGCGTAAGCTTTTTTGGCTGCGGAGATGGCTATTTTGTATTTATTGCGCGCGGCCACGTATACGTCTCTGCTAGACGAGCAATAGTCTCTCCTCCACTTACGCTCTAATCGGCGGAGTTCCAATTGAAGGGTTTTGAGTTGGGGGGTAAACCATTTGTGGGAGTTGCTATGTCGGGATCGGGGGAACTTAGTTAAAGGGGCAAAAATATTGCTGGCTGTCGTGAGCCAGTCGGAAATATGCCCGTGAAGCTCATTGGTGCTTGAATCATTGGGAAGCAGGGGACTGGTTAAAGAGAGGTGAGATAGAAATTTAGAGGAATCGGCGGCTCTCCACTTGCGGGCAGTGCCGCCCTCCCACAAGGGGATCCTAATCTGGCCAACAGCCGAGAATGTGGTGTCAATCAGAAAGTGATCGGACCACACACAAGGTGTTATGAGCGGACAGGAGGACTTGACCCCGTGGACCCAAATGTGGTCAAGGATGTGGCCAACACTGTGGGTAACGGACCTGACTAATTGAGTAAAGTTCATGCTCAAGAGGGCCTCGAACAGTTCAGAGGCATGGGGGCCAGCGTCCTCATGCTGGAACCAGTAGTTGAAGTCACCGACAATGACAGTGCGGGGGGAAGAGGTGGCAAGATTAGTCAGCTGTTCGATAAAAGATGAGGGGAAGGAAGGCATGGGGTGGGGGGACGGTATAATACCATAAGGGTAACTGCACCCACCTCGGTCCCAAGACGGAGAACCAGGTTATCCACTTCAGGGAGGGTCATGGAGGCGGAGGCGATAATCTTTAGGTTCTTACGTATTACCGCTGTCACCCCTCCCCCGGAGCGGCCCCCAGGGCGGTTGGTGTTCAGCAGATATTAATCTGGGGGTAGCGCGGCGAGAATATCAGGAAGGGAATCGTCGGTCAGCCAGGTTTCAGATAGTAAGAGAACGTCTGGCCTCTCAGTCAAGAGTAGGTGAAGGATATCGGCTTGATGCCTGACCAAAGAGCGAGTATTAAGGTATAATACACGGATCTGTGACTCAACAAGAGCAGGTGCAATGAGAGGTAAAGCCGGCCCCAGATGGGGGGGGGGAGTTTCCAGCAATCCCAAGTGAAGAGATCCGAGTCCAGGTATCGGGGGATAGGGGGCTGGCAGAGGGTTGTAAGCTCATGAGAGCAGCGGGGGAGTAGGAGATGGCAGTAGCAGCGTCCCTAGCCCCTGGGCCCATCCGGCCGCGGACGGGCGCAGACGGGCTGGACTTAGGCGCGACTTCGGCGCGCTGACGGCGTGCCCGCTGCGCCCGTCCACTGCGCTCCCTGTAGCGGGGCGCCATTTTATATCCATAAATACATAAATACATATATCCATGAATACATCTGTCCCAGAACCAATCCTAAGCATCTATCAGCCCACGTGTTTATTGTAAGTACTGGTCCATGCATTCATTTATCCTTCCATCCATACATTGATACATCCATCCATCTTCCTATCCATTCATCCATTTGACCATGCATCCACTCGCCCTTTATTCAACTATTTGTCCTTATTTCGGTGCACCCTCAGCCCCCGATCCTAAATACAGCATATTATACTCATCTACCCAGCCTCTTAAGGGGTCAAAAAGGCTGTCAATAAGCATTGACAGGTAGATGTTTTTTATAAAGAACAACAAAGCCTTGAGTTGCTCTATGTGGAGCATAGTTCACCACACTTCTCTGGTGGTGTTTTAAACACAGGTTCATATAGCGAAAGAAATTTATAGGAGTTTTTCAGTGTAAGTGGTTAATTTATTAACATAACTTTTTGTCCAGTTGTTTATAGAAACACTGCTTTAAAGTGCCCGTGACTCTCAGATACTGAATACCTGTACTTTTTACATTTGAGAGAGTATACCAGAAAGCTACTTTGGGGTAGTGAGAACCTGCAGTTCTATATTTCCATGTGAAGCACAGTATAGGAATATAAAAAGAATTGCAAAGCTTTTATTTTCATATTAAAGAGGAGGTGTGAGAACTAAGTGAGCCAGGCAAAGTGTGTGTTTTCGTAGCACTAAAACAAGACACTGTGTAAAGTCAGAGCAGGGTCGTGGTGGAGTTGCCTGCTTGTGGTCATCTGCAGAGGCGCAACCAGAGTGAAATTTCAGGGCAGCCTAATTCTTTCAGCAAAAGGCATAGTGGGGATGTAGGGGCTGTAAAAAGGGGTGAAAAAAACAGAGTCTCATTTACAAAAAAGTTGTCTTTTGAAGACCTGTGAAGTACTAGGGTGGGGCTCAGTGTGTGCACCCGGGAAGCTGTCTCAGAGAGTCCGGGGCAATGGGCGTTGCGTGCCTAGTGGTCTGTCTGCTCATCACCCTACGATGATGTTGCTCCTGCTATGCATAAAGAGTAGGGAAATGCTGAGAGAAAATGGCTCTCTTTAAAGGATTTCCCTTCTCCTATAATGTGACTCACTTGGCATGATGTCTGCATTTCTCAGTAGTGAACAATGTGCATTCTCTCACAGTCTCACTGCAGCGCAATAAAAAAAGGGACTACCTTTAAGAGGCCAGAAAATAGAGCCCCATAAAGACCTGGTATTGAGGCCCCTAACCCTAAAAATAAAGTGCTGGTGCTCGGACTCCCACAGACCACCCCCCCACCCCCGATTTAAAACACTGGGGGCAGTGTTATCTTTGCAAAGTTGTAGATAAAATTCTTTGGCTAATAATAGTAATTTTTGTGTGTGCCGTTTGGTTGATAATATCATCCTAAGTACATAGATTACAATTTAAAAAAAATACTATCTATAAAGTTGTCTGATGTGGGTTGCAGAGACAGTGCTGTGGGGTGGGGGAGTGTGGTGGAGAGGTGAAAAGTACGAGATAGTGCAGTTACATATAAATTGTAAAGGTGTATGTAAATATAAAAAAAAATTCTTGCTGTATGTTCTATCCACTACTTGTCATCCTATTGCATTACTGGTTCTGGAAGTCTATAGTAGAAGTTTTATAATTGTATGTTATTATTTTAACATAGTGAACTGATGTAAAAAATAAATGAATCTATTTTTTGTTTTTCAGAATTTTTTTCCTTTGAATTAAAATTATCAAATGCCTAGAAGAAGTGAAAAAAAAGAGAAGAATAATGTATATTTAACCAAAAGGAAAGATCTTAAATTGGAGAAAAATGTGAGTAGTACAGAAACTGTTTGTTCTAGTAAAAGAACTACACAATTTGTGAAAAGAATATTATGAACATTTAATAGAAAAAAACATCGCAAAAAGAAGAATTTTTCAAGTAAGGTGATGCAGACTTCAATTTCAAATACCAGGAAAAGGAAACATGATAAAGAAATAGTATCTGTTACTCAGAGACAAAAGCAATTTCAAGAAATTTGTCAGATATGTTTTCGATCTAGAGTGATTCTGAATTTAATGAAAAGATGCTGCAAATATAAAAGGAAAGTGTTGCAATTCAAAGAAAAGCTGCGTATTGAAAGTATAGTGAATACTGATTTCAATTTAAAACTGAAGTTTTTAATTCTGATTTTGACGAGTATGAAACTGTTGGATAAAATAGTCAAAGTGTTGAAAGACAAAAGTTAAAAAAAAGAGACGTGTGAACAGAATCAACTTTCGCAAAATCTTTAGTAGACATTGGAAACATACTTCTACTAGTGAGCCTTTTTTAATGAGGAAAGGTATTTCCAGGAAAATAGTTTACCATTTACAGTTGATACTGGAGGTCGTTGCTACGACGTGTAGGATTGTTGCCCTCTTCGAAAGGAGGAAATGGTTGGTTAAAGTGCAGAAGAATTAATAGCTGAAGAAGTGCAAGGGAAACATGCACAATCTCCTGTGTATACGTGGGGTTGTAGTAGTATTTGTAGTATTCAACGGTAATCTATTGATATAATATGAAGTTTACTATGAGAATATACACAGAGAAGTATAAAACAGAAGATTAAGTTTTTACGAGGACTAGATCCATGTAATGTAAGAAAATATACTGAGAAGTATGGGCATTTTCTGGCTTGTTTTTCTAGAAAAGTTTGTAAAAGTGTTTTTCATCATTTGAGGATGTTAGCAGTATACCATTAAGAAATGCGGAGGTTTGTTAAGAAACTGTACTATGTAAAAAGTCCTGCATTATGCTTAAGTTTAAGGGTCTTTTATATGGTTCTTTATCAGATGCTCAAAAGTGTGATGATATTGAAATTCAATATTTTGGTTCAGAAGAGCAGTCCATAGAAAGTGAAAGTTTGACAATTGCAGATGTTGGAGGAGATGGGAAAGTGATTAGTACTGATCAGTTTGAAGAAGAAGTTGGAAAGTTTAATGTAGTGTGCTCTGAAATACCAAACTATGTTTGTGATTGTTGTTGATATACTCATTAAAGTAGGAATGTTGACTTGTATTTGAAAAGTGAAAAGGAAAATAGTGGTAAGTGGGTAGAACTTGCAACTTACTTGCTGGTGGAAGGACGATTTGAGTTAGGTAGTGATCAACGTATATGTAAATATTGTTACAACAAATTAGAAGAAAACAAAATACCTGCTAGAGCAGTACAGAATAACTTAGAATTAGACGCTATTCTGGAAGAACTGGCAGAATTGAATATATATGAGTCTCTTCTAATTCAATCTGTTCATCCTTTTCAAACTATAATTTGGATGGAGCCTAAAACCAGTAAACTGCCACCAACAGACTTGCAACGAGGGCTGAAAGGAAGAGTGGTGTACTTACATTTGGATTTTAAGAAAAATATTGAAACTATTGCTGGAGAGAAAGAGGAAAATGAGGCAGTAGTCATTCTAGTAAATGGTGTACAAACAATGAGTTGAAAATATGGCAGGAATTTGTGGATATAAATAAAGTTGAAAAGGCTACGTTATATCTTTTAAAGAACTATTTTTATATCAAAACTGTAAATGTGGATGAACAGGTAATACGTTTAGAAGATGAATCTGAAATTTCAAGTAGTCAAATGGAGTAAGTGGACAAGTCATGGACTGAAAAGATTGATGAACATTACACAATATGTCCTTTGGATTCAAAGGAATTAATAGGAAGCAGCATTGACTTATTTGAAATGAAAAAAGCCCAGGGTACTTCAATGAGTGTATGGGAGAAAAGTTTGGACGGTCGCTGTTTTCCACAGCTGTTTCCTACTGGAGAAGGTGGAGGGTATGATGATCGACCAGTACGGATTCCAGATTTAGAATATTGGTCAACAAGAATATATTCTGCAGATCCTAGATTTCGCATTGTATTCCATACATATTTCACCTTTTGTTTGAAAGTGATCTGTCGTATGCAGTGAACCACAGACTTAAAACTGGAGTTCATCAATCTCTTCTTTCTGCAAAAGAATGTGTGGAGAAATTTGGAGGCATGTCAACGTGGAACAAATGAGTATTGGTATTGTCGTCATGGAGACCTCAACTGTATGTTAAGGAACTTAGGTACACCAACATGGTTTGTCACACTTAGCTGTGCAGCGTATTCATGGGAAGATTTGCTTGAGTTTCTAAGAGAAGCGAATGCCAATATAAAAATGTTTGAAATAAAGACTCCTGGTTAACTATGTTAATTGGATCCTGTAAATGTGTGCAGATATTTTAATCATAGCTTTCAAGCTATGATGTCTTTTATCTGCAATAAAAAGAATCCACCTCTTGGAAAAGTTACAGATTTCTTTTGGAGAAATGAGTATCATGAAAGAGGTGCACCTCATATACATATGCTACTATGAATCAAGGATGCACTTACATTTGGAAATGATTCTAATGAAACAGTGTTGTCTTTCATCGAACAGTATGCAACATGTGAGATTCCAAGAGAAGAAGGAGATAGAAGGTTGAGACTGCACGTTTTACGTTTCTAAAGTAACCATTGTGGAAAGTATTGCAGAAGAAACTACAAGTCTAAATGAAAATTTTACACCAAATGTCGGTACGGTTTTCCCCGTCCAGTCATTTGTAAAGGAAGAGTATTTTTTTTTTAATCTGTAAGGCTCATAATAACTCAAAAATCTCTAAAGAATACTTACAACTTAAAAAGAACAGAAGTGTCAAAGTATATGGATGATTATCCAGTCATTTAAAAAAAATTGGAATGTGAACATGGACATTCAGTATGTTGCAGATAACTCAATTGCTGTTGCAAGTTCTGTTACACCGTAAATAACAAAATCAGAAAAAACAGAGATGCAACAAATGAGGGAAGAAATTGCACAAGAGAAAAGCCTCAGTGAAAAATTGTACAGCTTTACTTTGAAAATGCTTTCCCACCGAGAAATTGGATCGTATGAATGTTCAGACCACTTGTGCTCTTCAAGTTTATATTCAAAGTCACGGGGCATTATTTGGGTAAGTTTAGGTCCTGCCTGCAAACGAAACAGAGTGTTGAAATCATTTGAAGAAATTGAAGAATTAGCAGAAAATGAACCAGACAGTACAGATATTCTTAAAACTAATATGTTGGACACATACTATCCAAAACGAGGCGACATGTGGAACAGCTATGTCTGTATGAAGTAGTTCTACATTACAGCTTCAAAAGAAATGTTAAACAGAATTTAAAATAAAGAAAATATGCAGTAGTTGGATGTCATGGTTATTTAGTAAAACATGCAAAGGGTAATATCATAAACCACAAGAAACTTAGTTCTGAAACTTCAGATAAGTGAGAATGTTACTACTTAGCACTTCTGCTACTGTTTAAACCATGGCATAGCGAAAGTGAATTACTTGGAGACTTTGACTGCTACGAAGATTCTTTTAACCCCTTCGGTGCTCATGATGGAATGGTTCCGTCATGAGCGTTGGTTGGCCTGTGCTCATGACGGAACCGTTCCGTCATGAGTCCTTTGGCTCAATAGAACCTTCAGCACAGTGCGAGAATTCGCGCCGCGCTGAAGGGGTTAATGCTTGTAAAGATAGCATTGTATGTACAATTTTTCCTATATATTTAAAAATGTTAAATGATGAAGTTGAACAGGAAAAGGCTCTTACAGCTGAAATTGCTAATGAAAGTTATCAAGATAGTCAAACTAGTGGTCCATGTAGTCAAGATCCTCTTGGACAACCAATACTGGAACATGAAGTTGCGATTGCTATGCATGAATTTGAAATTGCAATGTGGTACAGCAGGTCCGAACAGTGAAACGTGGTCTTGATTCTATGATTGAGGATGTCAGAAGTTAAAGTCTGTGATGATTTCAGTGTACCACCTCCGATCAGGTACAACCAACTGTAGGTCACAACAGTGGAACAGTGTCTTCATCCCACAATGGACGATGTCCGATATTATATGCTGCTTGGTTATTATAGAACTTCCTCCGTTGAGGTGCATAAAACGTCTATTGAACTATACACAATCCTTTTATTATACTTGCTTGCAGAATATTTTTTAGATGACTTATAGGTTTACTACAATGACCAAATTCATCTTGCACGTCCAAAGAAACACTGAAAAGTGTCTACACTATGGACAGCAGAAATTGCATTTCGAATTGTTTTGATTTATTTATTGCAGAGTTTTCTGTAATTTATGATGTTGTATTTTGCGAAGACGAAGAGAGAAAAAGTATTCATGGTTGTATGTGTGAGTACTGCCTTCAATTAACACTGCACACAGCAGTGTTCACAATTCAGATTGAGTTGCTACTGTAGATTATGCAGTCCTGTAGGAGAAGACATTCCTACAGTGCGCTCTGTCAGCACCATGCATCCATATCATTACAGGATCCGCACATGTTTTTTTTCTTGCTTTCCTTATGACAAACTGGGCAGGTCAAGTCCATGTTACATAGCTGTGGGCCCTTGCTGACCACTCTCTCTGGTGTACAGTGTAGTCAGAAGTGTTCACAATTAAGATTGAGTGGTGATTGTTTAATTACAGAATCCAGTAGTCAGTCAGAATATCTTTATTCAGCTTATTTAAAAGCCATACAAAGAGAGAAAAAAGATAAAATACATTTCATACAAAAATTTTCCTATTTACACAGAAAACATTAAATGTAAACAACGAGTTTAAAAAATGTAACAAACAATTAAAAAATGTTGTGTTTGAACATAGACATAGATTATAAAAAAACACATTTACTCTAAGACTAATCTTGACAGACAGCTTTCACCCTTGAAGCGGCTACCAGAAAATTAGCAATGCAAAAAGTAATGTGGGGATTGGGCAGTAATTGTAAAAAGAGCAGAGCCGGTCTCACTTGAGTGAAGCCGGCCTCTTTAAGAATAGGCAACAAATATTTTTTCCTTGGCTCTGAGTACAACCCACAAAACATGACAAAATGCATTGTATCTTGCACTAAAAACTGGTCGCAGCTACAGGGCAAGGCTAGTTCTGGCTTCTGCCAATTATTAAAAGAGCCTAAATAAAAATGTAACAAATTAAATCTGAATTTGGTTAAAAGGAACCTATGGAAGGGGATTGTGACAAAACCAAGATAGGGTGCAAGTGATAACGAGTTAACCAGTAAACAATGATCCCTCACTGCCGGTTTTACCAATTCGCGTTCTTCGTGGCATGCTTCCTTCCTTCCCATAAAGGACTTTTTCACAAAGTCAATGTCTTGAATCCTAATATTCTCAGGGGAGGTAAAAAGCTCCTGGCGGCCTAGGTCTGAAAATGCCCTGGCCAAATAAGCCAGCCAAGGAATCTTGTTGGATTTATCCAGGGACAGAACGTCAGACATAATCTTGTGATTTAATTGGAGTTCTTCATTCATCCACATTTTTAGCCAAAAAATCAAGGGGGCCATACTCAGCTTATCAGAAAGAAACTGTAGGCCCACTTCTTTATGAATGGAATAGGTTGGGGTCGACTGGGGTACAGAAAGTAGGGTTCTGATAAATCTATTCTCTGCTCTCTGAATTGGTTCCACATTTACATATGCCCACAATGCGGAACCATATAGCGCAATAGCCACAGATTTACTATTATAGATTTTTAGTATAGCTTCCATAGGCCTAGCCCCTAGCCTACCAGCAAAGCCCAGGAGTGCTGATGATGATCTAATAACAGCCAACCTCTTGGCTCTTACCTGCGGACCCCAGGACCCTTTCTGATCGAACAGTATGCCTGTAGGGGAATGTAGATACCCTAGAAACCGTGTCCCCCCTGCATGTGAATGTTTTATTTCTCTTCTTATGACACTCTTGACCCACCACCATTGTGTGTGACTTGGTTACGTTTATCTTAAGGTCCAGTTGCTCCATAAATGAACCAAAGGCATTCAGAAGGCGCTGGAGGCCTACACCCGTGCGAGCGATCAGCACGGCGTCATCCGCATATAGGAGCGCCGGGATCTTAGTCGCTCCTACACGCGGGACGTCGGCTTCCTGCCCACCTAGATGTGCGCCCAGGCCATTCATATAGATGGTGAAGAGCAAGGGAGCTAAAATGCAGCCCTGCCGCACCCCCTTAATGATCTAAAGAGAGGGGTACACCTACCCTCGTTCGTTACGCGTACACTTGAAAAGAGTTCTTGGTGCAGGGTGGCTATAAAGGTAACCAATGCCTCATCAATACCCATCTCCAACAAGATGGACCACAACTTTGTCCTATTGACTAGGTCAAAAGCCGAGGAGAGGTCCATGAATGCAAGATACACGGACCCCTCCTTGGCCACAGTGTATTTGGAGATGAGCAAATGTAAGTTGGCGCACTGTTCGATAGTCCGCTTTCTTTCCCTAAAGCCGTATTGAATTTCGGATAACCCGCCACAGTTCTCAACATTCTCCCTCAACCTGGATAAAAGAACTCTACCTAGGATTTTTACAGGTGAGTCCAGAAGGGATATAGGCCTATAACAGCCTGGATCATCCCTCTGGCCTTTTTTAAAATTAGGGACAATAGTAGAGGTGTCCCATGAGGCAGGTGCAGAGTTACCATTGACTGTGTTGAACACGTTTGCCAAAACTTCAGCCCACAATTTTGGTGAATACATGAAAAAGTCGGCGGGAACATCGTCAGGGCCAGGTGCCTTATGCTTTGTAGTGGCCAAAATGGCTTTTTCCACCTCATGTCGGTTAAAAAGGATGGGGCGGGTGGCTGAGATTGTCAATGAGACATCTTTAGTCGCATCGACAGTATCCCCGCAGACGTTTTTAAAATGAGACAGACATTTTTCGTCAGAGATAACGCAGTCCATGGATTCGTTATTGTCGTCTGAAAAAAAGGGCTGTTTGATAATCTCCCAAATTTTTTTACTATCCTTCAGGACTGCCACCGAAAGGAGACTATCCCATGCTTCTTTTTGATGGTTTCCTTTCATTTTTTTACGGCTAACTTGTAGATCTTCCTGAGTCTGGTAATCTCATCTTTTACCCTAGGAGTATTTTTTAGGGCTGCCAGCAATGATCTATGTGCTTTTGAGCATGCTGAGTCAAACCAGTGCTTATTTCCTGGGGTTCCTTTTTTTGTCTTTGCTAGAAGATCCTGTGACACCTGGTCACATATTACCTCAAATGCCTCTACAATTTCTTGACCCTGGGCACAAGGATTCTTACAAATCTCAACCTGGTCCTTAATCTTTAAGAAATTTTCGGCATAAAATTTTTCCGGTACCACCTTTGCCCATTTCATACTTCTACCTTGGTCAGAAGTCCTCAGGGGGTGGGCGATTACTATCGATGGGGATGGTCCCATATGACCTCCCCACGCCACTTCAAGTACTACCGGATTATGGTCGCTAAAATGTGATTGTACCGTACGGTAAGCAATAACCCGGTTTAAAATACCTAGGGATATGAATATGTAATCTATAATTGTACCTTGAGGGATGCCAGTGAAAGTTGGCAATCTGATGCCACCATCTGGTTCATGCAAGTCAAAGTTGGCGAGAAAATCTTCCCGCTCCTCTCCCTCTGTGGTATGTTCGAAATGAGGTCCCTCTAGTCCATCATCCCCTTCATTGCTACTTCTCCTACAGATTAAGTTACACGGATGGATATTAAAATCACCTAATAAAATATATTCTATGTCAAACTTGGTGTTCTGACTGACCAAATTTAAAATGCTATCTAAGTCAGTGATGTTACAACCTCTATAATCACTATTCCCTGAGTTGTAGAAATGTATATAAATAGTCCTGCTGGTGTTATTAGTCACTCTTTCTACCATCAAAATGTTGGGAGAGTCGGTGCTAATCTGCCTACAGCTTCCCTTTAGGCCTAAGGAGAACAAGATTAAAAGGCCTCCCTTGGCCCCCCCCATACGACTGGGAACAATCCTCTTGAGAAAGAAAAGTTTAAAAACTTAACTAGATCCTACCACAAGTTGATTTGGAGTGGAAAAAAATCCTATCTTGAACGTCGAATAGACGAATCTGAAAATTCCTGTAAGGAAATTTTTAAAATTGTTAAGGACTTCACTTCTCCGTCCCTAGGCATCTCCGCTCAGTCTCATTCCGAACCTTGGCTGAATGAACTTGCACATTATTTTGTAGACAAAATAACATCTATTCAAGCTTCTCTTGCTACTTATTCCAAACAGCCTCCGGATGCTGATCTGGATGCCCTCTCCTCTTTACAACCCACCCTCCGGGAATTCCCACAGCTAAGCCTTGCTGCTTCATTAGACCATCTGACAGGCTTGAAATCGGGCTCTCCTTTAGATCCTTGCCCGGTCTCCTGCCTCAACAAAATAGCCCCTGTGCTAAATGGCCCCATCAACTCTATTCTCAATTCCTCACTGTCTTCTGGCGTAGTCCCTCAGGCTTGGAAGAGCGCTCTCATCCTTCCACTAATAAAAAAACCAACTCTGGATCCCATGATACACGCCAACTATAGGCCTATCTCTCTCCTCCCTGCTCTGGCGAAGGTGGCGGAAAGACATGTGCACAGATCTATCTCTGACTTCATCGACCAATAATAACCTGCTGCACACTTCTCAATCTGGGTTTCGTGCGAATTATAGCACAGAGACCGCGCTACTTGAAGTCACCACCGCCATCAGGGAGGTCTTAGACACTGGAGGAAAGGCCATGTTGGTCATGTTGGACCTGTCGGCGGCGTTCGACACCGTTCCCCATGATACCCTCCTAACTCGACTCTGGGATTGTGGCCTACGGGGGACGGTGTGGAACTGGCTTAAATCATTTCTAGCCAGCCGTCGACAAACAATCTGGGCGCCACCTCACTCCGCAGCTATGGCAACTCTGGAAGTGGGGGTCCCTCAGGGGTCTATCCTTAGCCCCCTGCTCTTCAACATCTTTATGGCCCCCCTTGCAGAGGTTGCGGAGTCGTTTGGCGCTCAGATCGTGTCTTACGCTGACGACACCCAGCTCTTGTTTACTTACAACAAGAATGAGGTGTTCGATGGGATCCGTATCAGAGGCTGCTTAGAAGCAGTCTTTGAGTGGTTCAAGAGACACGGCTTGAAATGCAACTCCGATAAATCGGAGCTGCTTTTTTTTGGATGTGTCTCTGAACCAAATTGTAAGAGTTGGTGGCCGCAAGACCTGTTTCCCCCTGCTAATGCTAGTACCAAGGCTAAAAATGTAGGTATCATTGTGGACAATGAGCTAACTTTTGGGCCCCAAATAGCCTGTCTTTCGGGGAAATGCTTTGGAATCCTGCGGATGCTCAGGAAATTCCCCCCCTTGATTTCTGACAACCATCGAAGGGTCATTGTCCAAGCGCTTGTCGGGTCGCGCTTGGACTATGCAAATGCCCTCTATCTAGGACTCCCTAAATATCTTGTGAGGAGACTTCAGGTAGTCCAAAACTCAGCTGCCAGGGCTATTTATGGACTCCCTAGACGAGCTAGTGCCTCTAACTTGTTGAAGGAACTGCACTGGCTCCCTATAGCCAAGAGGGTTCTCTTCAAAAGCCTGACGTTGACCTACAAGGCCCTTCATGACTCAGGCCCTAGGTACATTAGGAAGCGCTTTGCTCTCTACAAGCCGAGCAGAGCGCTGCGATCTGCTTCCTTGTCTAAAATGGTCGTTCCGTCCATCAAGCGAACCAGACAAGGGGGGGCGTTCTTTTCACTACCTGGCCCCGCGCGCTTGGAATGAACTTCCTATTTCTCTTAGACAGGCCCCTAGTCTGATGTCTTTCAGAAAGGCATTAAAAACCTGGCTTTTTACTAGTTAATTTTGCTGTTCCGTTTTTCTGCAGTTATGTTTCCTTTCCTTAAAGGACTTCTTCGCCAAAGCGCCGGGACACTCCTATTGGAGTAGCCGTTGCGCTATAGAAGAACCCAAATAACATAACATAACATAACATAACTAGTAAACCTATCCCACCAAAGATTGGCAGAGATGTCCCAGGTTTCCTGAACGGCAATAATGTGGTGGCCTAAAACAAAGCTTGACCATGCCTTATCCTGTCGCTTGCCGTTTAGCCCTGCTATGTTCCAACTTATCAGCTTACAGGAGTCTATGGGTGTCTTAGGTTCTGAGTACGGCACCAATGCCTCTTCAGTCACTCGTGGTGATTGGGTTGCTTCGTTGGGTCCCACTTTCGATAGGCTCTGCAGGTTATCACTGGCGAGACCCTGGATCGCACAGTGCTCAGACAGATATGGCATGTCTAAATGTAGTTTGGTCTTCCTGCCCTATCTGAGGGATGGGCTCACTGGGATCTAAAACATTAATGCATAGGCTATTCTGATCTGATTGTTGATCTATAGCATCTTTTCCCAGGTTAGTGACCTCTATATGTCAGTCACAGTCGTTTAAGTTGGACAAGACTCAATACCTGTTCCCTGTTCCAAATCCCCAGCCAAAAGGAGTGGCCACCTGACCCCATCCGTTTACTGCTGTATTCCACATAGGCTGTGGAGTATTAGGGCGCATCAAAAACTGTTCATTTCCCGGCCTGGCCATAAACCCATTTCCCTGACCTCTATTATCATATCCCGGGGTGCTTGGTCCCCACCTATTTATATTGGGCCAATTTAGCCCCGGTGTTCTGGCCATTGGCCCAATCAGAAAGTTGTGTTGCCCTGTCCCAAGACTAATCATAGGGTGAAAGCGGTCATTGTTAAATCCGGGTCTAGTTTCCCCACCCCAGTGGGTAACTCTTGCGTTCCTTCTAGGCCTGGAGATATTAGAAGAGGTCGCAATCTGATTCTCGTTATAAAAGAATTTCAGGGTAAGGGGGATTATGGAACCGCTTCTACGTTGAGGTGGGAAGATGTTAGCAAGGATGTTTGGGAGTACCTCTGCGCTAGCAAAATTTAATACTACGCAGTCCCCTTTAAACTTCTTTGGCTTATTCCCAAGCCATGGTACCCTCCTTGTCATGACAATTTCCCCCGCTAGCTGGTCAACTCCCTGGTATGCCATGTGCACATTATTGGTGAGCCAATATAGAGCTTTATCTTTTAGTCCTTGAGTGGATTCTTTTTGTCCGTAAGATAGGACAGGGACGTTTGCCAATACCAGAACTAATGGTGAGGCTTCCATGATAAATTGTGATGAATCATCCCCTAAATTCAGTGGTGCTGGCACAACAGGTGGTAAAGTGGGGGACTCTCTTGTTACGTCCTGGCTGGGCGCACTTGGTGGTAACTGCCCTACCGGGGTGGGCTGTAATTGGCCTTCCATGGGGCCTGTGTCAGCGCCCGTGTCCTCCTCCACTATGACTACTGGTTTGATAACGTGAGTGGCTAAATTCTCCAAATCATTAACCAGCTTACTTTGCGACCCACCCATCTTTTTTACTTCTGCTGTTAATTTGTCTATCTTCCCAATAAGTGGCTTGATGATGGTCTTAATTTTAATGTCTATCATATCCGAGATCCTATTAAATAGGTCATCGTCAATAATTTGTCTAAGCTCGTCAGCATCTTCACGCTCCACGTTTTTCCCTTTGTGTCTAGGTGGTGAGGTAAGCTTTTTACTTCCTGACTGTTTCCCCCCGCGTTTAGCTTGTGATTTTCTACAAGTTCTCACAGGACGTATAACAGGCAACGAGGGTGAGGGAACTTCCGCTGCGATATTTTGCTGTTGCTCGGAGTCAGACACTGCATTTGTTGACAGGTCAACTAGCAGGTCAGAGTTTTCATCATCGTTGCCAATGTCTTGAGAATTAGTGTCGGATATGTGAGTTGTGGGATCAAGTGGTGGTGTGCCAGACATTTGTGCATTAGGGTCAGGGCTCGGTGGGAGCAAGATTGGTGATTGGCTCAAACCTAGGGATTCCCTTCTTTCATTATTTATTTTTTTAACCACTTGGACTAAAAAGGAGTCTAAGGTATTAAGTGGTTCTGAGGTTACAGGGGCCAGTTTTCTAGGCATATTTACAATAAAGTAAAGATGCTATCAGGGGTCAAGGACGGCACTCAAGTAAATAAAATAATGAGGACAGGCCGCAATACTAACAAAACAGGAGCAAAACAATACCATACAGCGATAAACAGTTTCTTACTCCAATCAATTTAGAGACCAAATACAATTAAAAATAAGTGCTGGGATCCAAATATAAAATAACCTCTCAAAACAGCCTATATTAGGTCCGTATTAACCTCAAGTGGTTCACCTATAAAACAGAATTAATCAGCAAGGTCCTAATTGAGTTCATATAGGTAAGATCTAGTCCTATTCTGTAACAATAACCCCTCCTACTAGTCCGTGTTCCTGGGCGATTCAGTGAGGGCTCGAAAAAACCCTCTTCAGACTGACCCCCGTCTGGTAACCGGAAGAAGGATGGAGGATATAAGTAACTGGTAGGACCGATCGAGCACAGTTCAGTAGCAATAAAAGTCAGTAGACCACGAAGTTTTCCTCATATAGCTCTGTTGTAATTGGCCCAGCCGCATTAGCGATTAGCTGAACCTACACGTTGTCCTCCTTAACTTGGCTATATATGAAAACGCCATTTTGAATGTTGCAGCGGCCATCTTAGATCATGAGCGGCCTCGTGGCTGGCGTGCCCTTTAGTCCGTTGTCCGTTCCGCTGACCACTTCTATCTGCCCAGCAACAGGCTATTTTTAGTACTGGTCAAGCCGCACATGCGCAGTTCCCACTGACCCGTAAACCTTCTGGAATGTGCACCAAACTGACCAGCAGAGTTGTGCCCCTCCAATGAGCTGGCAGTATTCCGAAACATGACCATATATGTCCTTAAAATGTGTCTTAACTCGTGCCGCCTATCTTTTATTGCCCCAAAACTGTATATAAACGGGGTCACACCGGTGTTCGGTGTGATACCTCTTGCATTACCGAAGGGTGCTGTTTGAGTGTACCACCACCCCATGGGGTCTTAAGAAATTTGTTCTTTGCCTTTTACAGTTTCCGTGCCAACAGTTCTTGAGTGTAAGTGGGTTATCTCTGGAGTGTGTAGGCCTTGGGAACCCCGAATTACTTCAATTGGCGACCACGAAGGGACTCATCGGCGACTCGGATGCCCGAAGGAAAGGTCGTGACGAAGGCTTGGAAACTCGCCATGGACGCGCGCTGCCACGAGTGACCCGAGTCTTGGCTGCCACGGTGTTTTTTCCTTTCCTTCCGATCTGACCTTCCAGGTGGCGCCGGTCTCCGACTGAGTTTCCGAAGTGTCTGCATCGCTGAGAAAGTGCCGTTTGGCTGATTTGGCTTACAAGACCTTGGCAGTTGGAATCTGGACATTTGGGAATTTGGGTAAGCTTTGTGATCGGTAAGGTAGTCTTCGGACGCTTACTGAGGTCCTATGATTTGTGTTCGGTAAGGTAGTTTTCGGATGCTTACTGAAATTCTGTGATTTGTGATCGGTAAGGCAGTCCTTGGACGCTTGCCGAAGTCCTACGATCTACGTCTTTGATTTGAGTTAGCTAACATTGTGAATTTGTGATCTTTGAACTTATATGTGTAGTGCACTTCACATAGGCAGGCATGTAGAGATGTTTCTCTAACTTTGTTTTTTTCCCCTGAGCGGCACACTTGTGTGAAGAACTGTAAGTGCCATTTTGTGTGGTGTCACGTTTCGTGATACTTTTTTAACATGCCTGTTTTCAGCACACTCCGAGGAATGTGTTGTCTTGGAGAAGGTACCTCAATTAGATTAGCAGAAGCACAGCCGGCTCCCCCAGAGGGAACACCAAATAGGGACATGTATATAAAATTTGGCCTTCCCCCTATTATGTACAGTAAATTATGGCATAAGTACACCAAGGCCGATCCTGAATTGCAATGGCCTCTACACGGGTCGTTTGATTTAAGTAAAATACAATTTGTAGAGCAATGTTTGTTTCAACGTAGGTCTAGACAAAATATGTTTGATTGTGTGCGAATGTGGGAGAAAGCGGCGCGTGAGCGAATGAAGCGTGAAGTTGCCTTGGCGGACAAAGAGCAGCGTAAGGCTGCTCGGGATAAGGCTTTACAGATTGAGGAAAAGGAGGCTCAGGAGAAGAAAGAAAGGGAGGAACGGGAACGTAAATTGCAAACGACTGGTCAATTTCCTATTCGCCGACCACTTTATCCTGTCCTTAATAATGAAATTGATGATTTTTCTTTGTTAGAACGGTCACCGCCTCCGTATGTTTCGCCGACGGCTCCGGATGAGGATTCAGGGGACGACGGACGGGATAAGTCGGACAAGAAGGGTATATCCGCTCTCAGGTTCACTGCGGAGAGGTCCGCTCACCTACGCAGTTGGGCTCGTAAAGTGAATAAGCGTAGTATTACTCAGGAGCAATTGTTAACAGAAAAGAAAGGGTGGTCGGATCTTGAATTGATGTACTTTTTGTCTAGTCTGGCGGATGAAGTTGTAGGCGCATATCGTGACCTTTCTGATACGTTTGAGCCCAAAGCATTGTCAGTGTATCGTGAAAATTTGACTAAAGGTGATTTTGATCTTTCAGATGTTGATGACCTGTTTGCGCAATTGATCAAGCTGCGGGATGAGACAATCCGATTGAGGGAGGAACGGAAAAAGAGCCAAAAGGAGGCCGAATTGGAGACAAATGGGCAGGCCAAAGAGTGTTCTCTCCGTGGTTCAGATAAGAGTTTTGCATTGCATGTTATGCCTATGCGTGAAGCCGCACCTTTGTATGTTCCACCAAAAGGGAAAGGTACGGATGATGATAAATTGTCGAAGGATGCGAAAGGGTATTTTGTGTATAATTGGGTATATACGCCGTGGAATAGAGCAGATGTCATGGCATTGAAAAATTCTCTACCTGATCTTCGGAAGAATCCGGCGGCATTTTATGAGGGGGTGGAGGGGGCTATATCATCTTGTGTGATGACTCTTGTGGATATAGATTTGTTTTTTGGGCTAATATTACTACCTGATATGTGGAGGCAGATTCGTAAAAATAATGACGAAACGATATTGGGGGGAACATGGAAGGAAATAAATGCTGCAGATTTAGATAGAGAACCAGCCTGTAAGCCTTGCCAGTTAATTCTAGATCTGCCGGCAGCTATCTTGAATAAATTAAAAACGCTTGTTCCCTCCAAAAAGATCGATTGGACTATGCTAACATCGTGCAAGCAGAAACCCGATGAAACAGTTTCAGATTTCTTTACACGCTTCGAGGAAGCATTTCATGATTACAGTGGTCAATCTTTGACAGACGATACGGGCCGGCATTTGTTTGTAGATAAGTATGTAGCTAATCTCCTACCAGAGATTGCAAAACGATTGAAGTCGAGTGAAAGTTCCTGGGCCACGGCGAGAGAAAAAGGCGAAGGAATTGAAAACGAAGGTGATGTTGGCGCAAGTTCGGGGAACACAGGGTAGAGGGAATGATAGAGGTAGACGATTTGGAGGAAACGCATCGTATGGTCGTACGGATATTGCGGAGGATCAGTGTGCTTATTGTAAGGAGTTTGGGCATTGGGCCGAAGATTGTCCGGTACTTCGTGAACAGCGTAGTCAGCGTGGTCGAGGAAGTGGAAGGTCGAGAGGAGGTTATACTGGAGCGAGAGGTGGTGGAGATGATCGTAGACAGGTTGAGGAGAGGGGCCGTGGCCAGGATGAACGAAATACGTTTGATAGACGGAACCAATATCAGATTTCGGAAGGAGAGAATGTGGAACATCAGGATTATGTGTATACATAGGATTGCGTAGGATGGGGTAAGGAATCAGTTGAAGTGCCGGTAGTGCCGATTGCTGCTTATCTCGCCTGAGGCTTGAGCCGGGCGGTCATTCTGCTCTCCTGCTAATTTTAAAACATTTCTGATTGTTGTATTCACTTCCCCTCTGTGTCCTCTCCCCCCTGCACCAGCGCGCGGATTTAGCGCGACGCTGTGGTGTCTCTGCCGATTTCGGGCAGAGTCACAATTTTAATAATCACTGAATTTTTTTAAATCGATTGGTGCACTCCTCCTGCATAGCGCTACCCCCCACAGTCGATACAGCCGAGTTTAGGGTTGTTGAGGTGCTGGAAAGGGTGGAACTATTGCGGCGGCCATCTTGAGTAGGGCGATCCTTACTTAGGGAGAGAGGCAGCGCTATAAAAACAGTAGAAGGACTTTAGCATACCATTGCTGCTTATCTCGCCTGAGGCTTGAGCCGGGCGGTCATTCTGCTCTCCTGCTAATTTTAAAACATTTCTGATTGTTGTTTTCACTTCCCCTCTGTGTCCTCTCCCCCCTGCACCAGCGCGTGGATTTAGCGCGACGCTGTGGTGTCTCTGCCGATTTCGGGCAGAGTCACAATTTTAATAATCACTGAATTTTTTAAAATCGATTGGTGCACTCCTCCTGCATAGCGCTACCCCCCACAGTCGATACAGCCGAGTTTAGGGTTGTTGAGGTGCTGGAAAGGGTGGAACTATTGCGGCGGCCATCTTGAGTAGGGCGATCCTTACTTAGGGAGAGAGGCAGCGCTATAAAAAGAGACGGCCATGACTCCGCGCATCGGACGCGATCAGCGGGCGCGCCGGACTCGCGCCGGAGTCAAGCCAGAGTCCTGCCCGTCTGCGCCCGTCCGCGCACGGGCCGGGCATAGGGCAAAGGATTCTGCTGGAACCAATAATAGATACTACAGCAGGCAACAACTATTAGCATTAAAACCAGTCGCTGATTGTGAGCGCCACAACTTAAACCCTTCAGATTGGACAGGTCCGGTGAGCTGCCATAAATGTCATAACGCTTTTTCATGGTCTCAGGTATCCACCCTCACAACACCTACTGCCTCCACCCATACTATAAAGGCGGGCTTAATTAATGCCAGGTCCTTACCGAAACATGCTCTGCACATACATGACCTCCTTATAGATGATAACCTAGATTGTCTCTTTATTACTGAGACTTGGCTTAAACCCTGGTGCACTCCTGATCTGGTTCATGCCCTACCTTCAGGGTATAGCATCCAGAGGGTGGACAGAGGTAACGAGCAACGGGGGGGGGAGTGGCCATTATACACAGAGATATCATTGGGTGTGTAATGACAGAACTCCATGACATAAAGGATGCGGAAGGGATGGGTTTCAGTCTTAAAATCCACGACAACTTCTCTTTCTCTGGGGCCCTCATCTACCGCCCTCCCGGCACTAGTACTGACTTTTTGGGAAGCCTGGGAGAAGCGTTAAGTCCATTGATACTCAGATACTCAAACTTTACCCTGCTGGGGGATGTGAACATTCATCTGGAGTCCATAACTGAGGCATCCACTGCCTCCTTTAGGGAAACCATGGAAGTGCTGGGCCTTAAAATATGTGATACCCCAGCCACCCATGAGGCGGGACACACGATCGATTGTATTGCCACCAACTCAGATACCTTATCAATAGGTCTGCTGAAACCCCAAACATGGACTGACCACGTACTGATATCTTTCTCAATCATACCAGAATCAAACGCCAACAATAAGCATATTGGTAAAAATAATCAGCCCACACAAGAGGACTGGAAAGCCACCATGAAGCACCCCGAATTATTATCTATAGCCACAGAGTGCAAACCTAAGTCAATAGGACCCCCAAATTTAAACACCTTTAGGGAATGGATGACGGAACTAAAAAACATGACTGGACAGGGCAGACGCAAGCGTAAACCCGGAAATAAAAAGAGATCCGCCCCCTGGTTTGATCTAGAGCTCAAAAATAAACAGGGGGAACTTAGACGGGCCGAACGTAGCTGGCGGAAAAATTACCTAAGCACAGAACGCTGTAAATATAAAAAGACCAAGAAAGCCTACCACGCACTAATCAAACAAGCCAAAACAAAGTACTATACATCAGCTATAGCAACAGCTAATAGTAAACAGAAAACAATCTTTAATATTGTTAAAGACTTCAGTAAACCTAAATGTCTCTTGCAGGACATCCCTCCCTCACAATCACTTTGTGATTCCATCGCAGACTTCTTTGAGGGAAAGGTTAAGGGTCTGACGAAGGACTTTGAGGTTCCCACCCTCGAACACATTCATGAGGACGAAAATATTAGGCAGGAAGTCCCTCAGCTTACGGCTTTCCGTACAATCAGCCTGGAGGAGTCAAAACGGGCTATCCTAGCTACTAAGTCAGGATCACCGTTCGACCCATGCCCTATAGGACTCCTTCATCTTATTGCTGATATTGTTAACTCGGACATAAACACTATCGTCAACAACTCTCTGTCCACTGCTTACGTCCCCCCTGAGTGGAAATTGGCAGCTGTAAAACCCCTACAAAAAAAACAACTCCCCGACCCCACCACACTATCTAATCTACGTCCGATTTCACTACTCCCAGCATTGTGCAAAATCACTGAGTCCACAGTGAACAAACAGCTGACACACTTCTTGGAAGAGAATGAGGCATGGCACCCTAATCAAGCTGGCTTTAGGACTCAGCATTCCACCGAATTGGCTCTCCTGTTCACCACTGAAACCATCCGCTCAGCTTTAGACCAAGGCAAGAAGGCCGTCCTGATACTATTAGATCTGTCGGCGGCCTTCGACACGGTCTCACATGCTATCTTAATAGACCGGCTAATAACATCTGGCATCAAAGGTATTGCCTTAGAGTGGATAAAAAACTTTCTTAGTGACAGGCGACAAGTGGTGACCTTGGGGGATTATCGTTCCAGTGAGAAGCCACTGGCAACGGGAGTACCTCAAGGTTCTAGTCTGAGCCCGACATTGTTTAATGTCTATACTGCACCCCTGATACAGCTGATATCGTCCTACGGCATAGATGTAATAGCATATGCCGACGATACTCAACTGATCCTGGTTATGGACAAAGAAAACCAGGTCTGGGAAGAAAAACTTAAGTGTTGCTTGACGGCCACCTTTGAGTGGATGCGGAATAACCACTTAAAATGTAACACAGGCAAGACTGAGATCATGCCCATAGGCCCAAACAACGAATTCATCCCCAGACTGTGGTGGCCCGAGAATGCGGAAATACCACCTCACACTACCTCCTCGGCTCGTAACCTTGGGGTACAGTTTGACGCCGACTTATCTTTCAAACATCAGGCGGCAAAAGTGGCAGGCACCTGCTTCGGGGTAATAAAAATGCTCAGAAAGTTCTTTGACCTACTGCCCCTCGAAGCTAGGAAAACTGTCACGATTGCATTAGTCACATCCCACATTGACTACTGCAACAGCCTGTATGCTGGTACCAATAAGGTGGTTACCCATAAACTCCAGATGGTACAGCATGCGGCGGCAAGGCTTGTTCTGAAATGGCCAAGAAAATCTTCAGCAACTAAAGCCCTCAATGTACTACATTGGCTGCCTATAACCAAAAGGGTCCTCCACAAAGTATTGACAATCACCTTTCGCGCAGTGCATAATTCAGGCCCAATGTACCTGAGAAAAAAATTTGTCAAATACTGTCCAAACCGCACACTACGGTCTTCAAATGCTAATCTCTTGACCATTCCAGGTTTTAGACTCAAGACCCGCGGGGGTAAATCCTTAGCGGTATTGGGTGCCAAGGCATGGAATGCGCTCCCCACCCCATTAAGAGCCCTGGACAAGGAATCTGATTTCCGTAAACAACTGAAAACCTGGATTTACAACCTTCCAGACTCAATGGCCAGAGCACTAGTATGACTCCGGTCTCAGTCTCCTTAAGCAGTAAGGCAACTTTTTTCACCTGGTTGACCCTTTAATGGCGCCGAGATGCTCCCTGGAGCGATTGCTAGCGCGGTATAAATGGACATCTACATCTAGATCAGCAAGGTCCATATGTTGTAGTGTAGTTCCTAGTTTCCCACTAGGCCCTGCGCATTGGAATAACATAAACAGTAGTATCGACGTGGAACTGGCTATATTCCAGGCCTCCACTGACTATGCTAAACTTAATTGGGTTGTGTTACCAACTAGCTCAGAGGTCACTGGAAACTTTCTTCTCTGCATAGGAAGTGATCAGCTTCCTTGGCACAGACAAGAAGGGATTCAGTTTTCCAACAACCGTGCAACATGACAACTTTGCTCCTCAGATCAAGAGTCGATCTCTAGGGTCGTGTGAAACAATAGACATAGATTTCACTCAGTCAGTCTGGTGCAGTTTACTTTCACAATATGTAGAGAATAGAGAGACGGGCGTTTATCAATAAAGGTTAACATTTATTGAACAGTCTTTCTTCTCATACAAGAGAAATGTATTGCCACAATTGCAATAACTGTTATTATAAAAAGTACGTACAGTAAGATAAGAATTGCGAAATAGAACTGTAAAAGCATTGATATGGTTTCTTAGCCATACAATGGTTTAAAAGTAATAAAACATATATACAGTCATATATACATTAGGCTAACATACTCAACTGGTGCTTCTAACTAAGCCTACCCCGGTGTGCCTGACCTAAGCCTAACACGTGAGAAGGGGGAGTAAGTAAGTAGCTTAAGTTAAGTTGGTTTTGCCAAGGTTTGTTTCAAGAATTCTCTTCTAAGGGTTTAGTCAACACCATACCTCTGAATAGAATGATGGAGGATTGGTATCTCCTTCAGGGGTCTCTCTCGATATCCCAGTCACCCGCGAGGGTAAACCGGAAGCGCCGGGACTGGATTTCTCTGCACGAGAAAGGCAGCGGCTTCTCTCAGCGCGTCGAGGAAGGAGGGGTGACAGCGTCCGCGGGCAGCTGGGCTGGATGTCTTCGCAGAGGACGGCTGCACGGCTCCTCAAGCGTACTGAACCACAGTTCGCGCTGTAGCGGCGATAATGGTAATCAGTAGCTTCACCACCACAGGATAGCAGGCTGCAGCGACAGAGTGCTAGTTTTTACCAACACTGGTCATGCAGGCAGCTGGCATCAGCAACAGGCAACGCACATTGCTTAAGGCAACGTTGGTAATATTTATACCTGACAGGTGCCGGGTTTGACGCAAGTTTGCTGGACATAAGACGTCAATTAAAGATGTCACTAGGAAGTGGCAGCTATCAGTTGCTCATTAGAGTTCTATTACTAATCAAAACATAGCAAGCGGGGATTTCCAGGTTTGCTAAGTTTTTATCTTGTTGAAGAACTCGGAGTGTTATCTAGGAATATCAGATAGTGACTGCTGCTCTGTCATTGCACTAATTGGTCGCAAAGGAAGTAGCAGAGAGTCATGCTGGAATGTGGCTCTGTGGCTCTGCTCGTGTGAGGCCAGAGATGACTTTTCAGAAAATCGCACTTGAACGGTTATGCCAATATAGGGAATAAAGGGCTTTATAGCCGAATAGGGGCATAAGGTCACAGTATCAATCAGGAACCTAGATAAGCACATGACACCCACTCCACGAATTCATGTCCATCAAAATTACTAAACTAAGCAATTAGATGCATGTGTAACATTGTGTAACATAGCCCACCCCAAAATACATAAATGCATTCGAAATAGGCGTACTTGTAATACATGGAATTTAGGTACTGTACGTAGTTTAAAGCATAGTAATCATTCAAAAGGTATTGCATATGAAATCAATGAACGATTATGCATAAAGAATTACACATGAAGTATCTCTGACAGAAGAAATGCGAGATAAATCATCACATAAAAATGCATTGTAATAACATGTGTGCTAGAGGCTGGTGTTATGTTGTTATGTCTCTAGATGTGTTTAGAAATAGAAGTGTGAAGCTTCTGTTCTCTAAGAATAGTTTTTACGTTAAGCAAAGAATTGTTCGTGCCAAAAAGAGAGGGTCAATATTTCAAAAATTGTCCAATTCAAAGAAAAATCAGTTTACCAAAGCTCCTGGCAGTTTTTTTTGTTGAACAAAACTGAAGGCCGAATCCAGAGTTCATAGGAACGCTGTGTGTCGGAAAGCTTTTCAAAAGTTATTGTTTCTCTATGGGTGAGAACATCGTATCAGACAGGCTCGCAAAGAATTGGTCTACAAAATCAGGTGATAGTTCAACCAAATTAGATAGCGCTGTAACTTGGCAGGTGTGAGAATGATTGCTGTCATCGAAGTCAGGACCAGCAATGCTCACAGCACGTTGTACCTGGATGATGTTGCTTTTGTCACTCGCTCCACTGTTACCACTTGGCTGTAGTACAGGAGTCTCCACAAATGCCGTCATCAGGATTGGTAGCCGCTGGGGACAACACAATGCGTGAGCCGTTATTGGACTTAGCAAAGTATCGACGTCCATTGGTACTGCTGATGGAAGTGAAAGACAGATGTCCAACACGCATTCATCGCCGCAAAGCATACACCGTAGCACAGGTAAAATGCAATTTTGCCATATCGGTCTGAATGAAAGGAACCAGGTCATGTTTAGATCTCTCAGCCTGGCCAATCCGAGGACGTTAGTTATCCTGTCCCTGTAGCGCATTGCTAGGATTGTCTCTTCCATTCCCATGGGAGCTATGTCTGAGCCGAGGCTTGCCATAACGTAGCAGGAGGGTCAAAAATAGAATCCCTGCGATGAGTCCAAAAAATAGTGGAATACCACCAAAAATGGAGTGCACAAAATTAGGAAAGATTCCCAAAATTGCCTGGAAGGGTGTTAGCAGTCCTGTAAAGACTGTCTTAAATATGCCTGGGATGCTCGTGGCACTAGACATGTTAAGGAGTTGCTCGAGCATTTGTACGAAATGCACGGGGCAATTTGTTGATAAAAGGTCATGGACCTCAGTAGCCGTCCTTGCGACTAGAAGATCATACGTCTCTTTAGATGACGTTATAGGCACTGTTGTCTGTAAAAGCACAGATTTCATTTTGCTTAATGTATCAATTCGTATAGAATAGAGATTCAGACGAGGCCAGAGGGGAGTCACTATGTCTGGAGGCCCGCTCGGGAACAATGCTTGCATACAGCATTTGACCATGGACGTTACTTCTACTAGATAACTTAGTCCGGGCACGAGGCCACAGCACCTGTGATCCGTTCTTAGAATGTAACTCCCGTTTGCGAGTTGCATAAAGAAGGGCTCTATCTGAGTTGCAGGTGTGACTAGCTGGTGGCATGAAAGGTTGTTTGAATTTCCATCACATGCTCCGTGTAAATTAATACCCTGACACAAAAGTATACCGCTTAGTGAGTGTTTACAGTTGTCACCACTAAGAAATACATTTTTGTCACTGTCACTATAGCAAGAGTGAGTGTATGGTAATTTCCATTCGGATTTTATATAGCCTTTACCCAATTGTTCATACTGGCCAGCAGGTATGTATTCAAGGCACTTATGAAATCGGAAAGTTGTTATCGGAATTGTGATAATTCCGTGTATTATCCATTCAATGACAGGACTCTCTGACATTGTCAATGGTAATCGCTCGAGTTTCTCGATGCTCAAGATTGTATAGTCTGCTCCTTTCTGTGCCAAACTGATCTGTTTATCAGTAAGGTTAAAAATGGAAAATAATGACGTTGTGTTGATTAAACGCCAAGGCACATAGCCTGAACGAAGATTTTGCAGCGTCCAGCCTAGTTCTATAATAGAGCGTAATTGAGACTGGCCATGTTGTAACATAAGCAAATCTCTGTCTATCACATCAAAGGCAGATGATACAATATTGTCCAAAGAATATATTCTGGAAGACAGAGTCATTAACCCATTGTCTACCACAGAAAGTGATTTCTCCAAATTAATACGATCAATTTCTCGTATCTTTTCAGCAGTTTCAATTTGCTTTACTTTCCAAGCCTCGTTGTAAGCAGCATAGATGCTGGTCGCTATGAAACGCTTTTGACGCTGTTTGCGTGGTCCAAGAATGAAATCGCGCAAATCAGCACCATCTTTTAATAAAGACAAGTGTTGCTTAATTTCAGCCAGTGTGGATGTAGTTAGCCATTCTAGGCAGAGTTTACCTACACTGTATGTTGTTATAATTCCTGGATGTTGTCTCTGGGAATATCTAGAGTCTAATCTGGTCATTTTTAAACCCTGTGTTTTATTCAGGAACCTATCTTGACAGTTATTTGTGTCTGTAGGCCAGATTAACCACTTTTTCCAATCAGGATGTGTTCTGTTGAAATGTAAAATGTGTGACACGTCTAACTCATTATCTGCAGTTGCATTCTCAGCTATTGGCTTTGGTATAGACGGTGTTTTAAGGTCTTTGTTCTTAGCTAGGCCAAGACAAGATGTTTGGTGTACAGTGTCATTTAAAAATAACATTTGTTCTGGTATCATGCAGGTTCTAAATAGTGCTTCTAAGCCTTGCACCTGCCAATCTTTTGTACCCCAAATTGTTTTCGTTTCAATATTATTTTTCCAATAATCAAAACCAAATGTCATCATTTTGTCATAAAATGCTTCTGAATATATCAATTTAGAATTTGTCAGCATTGTTTTCATTCCTGTTCTATCTAACAGTTTATAATAAAACGTTTCTGCATCACTGGTGTTGAACCCTGAAAAATATTTGAATTTCTCAAAAAATGCTTTAGAACTGCTTTTAGGTGGTGTAGAACAATGTTCCCATTGATTATACATAAAAACATTTCTAGGCTGTGCAGATTTATGCAAGTAATGATCCCCGTAGTGGGTGTAACAGAATAACTGCTCATAACTAGATGAACCTTGTAAATAATCATGATCTGTGAATCTAGCTGACATAACTAAATCAGACATCATGTCATTAATACTGTTAAAGTCCCAATCATCAGAGAATGTACTTGGTGTAACAAAGTCACTTAAGGAAACCTTTAGTTGATGAGGATACTTCAGGATTTCGACCGGACCATAGATCTCATAGTCTGTTTTCTCCCATACTACCCCACCAGGTATTGGAATTGCTGTGACATTTACTGTTGACAGTTCTCTTTTCTTCACGTGGGATGATCTGTGTGGTTTCAGGACTAGGTTGATGTTCTGACTTGCTGTGTCCATTCAATTGTAATGAACTTTCCTAAAATTAAAACTAAAATTAGGCATAGTAGGAGTATGAATACCCCTGAGATGATCCAATGCTCAATCAACGGTGAATCCAGATATAGTTCTTTGATTTGTTGAAGGAGTCCTGTTGTATTTTCTTTAGAATACTTTTTTGTTTCTGGCATCACTTCCGGGTCATTTAAATCTTCAGAGAAGTTGTCGAAGTTGATGAAATAACCAGAGGCAGTTCTGTCAATTCTTTCAATCTGTCTCTCGGTAGCACTTTCTGATGCCACATCATTGTAGACTGGTGTTGTTTCTTGACGAACTGTTTCAATCTGTGTTTCAAGAGGCACGAGTTCCATGGCATTATAGCATAGTCCTTCATTGTGCACTGCAGGCTGATCGAATGTGATGAGTCTTTCAGTTTGAACCTCTTGGATTGTTGCAAGTTTGGGTATTCTGTTGTTTCTTGGGAGTCCACTGGGCCTACTGTTGATTATAGGCCACATGCTTGTGGTTTTACCAGATCGATGGACACGATTCTGTTCTCCTTTTTACCAGCAAGGGGCGGTAGCACAACTGATCTTGTTCCGGAGACTGCTAAGACAGGTACTGCTTTTCTGTAAGAAGGCCCAAATTCCTTCTTCACCGCGATCTTTTCTCTGACTAGATCCCCAATCTTTGGAATCCAGACAGGCCTTGCTGGGGCTGTTGCGGGTGGTGCCTCGTCAGTGGTACTTGGCTGTTGCTTTAACTTTATGTTGCTTAATGATTTTCTTGTTTCATTCAGTTCCTGTAAAACAGCCAAACGGTCTTTTACTTCAAACTGCTTTGTTTCTTTTTGTACCACTGACATCTGAGTATCGAGGTCCTGAACGTTCATTCTAATTCCGAACAATAGTTCGTATGGGCTGAAACCTTTTAGAGAATTTCTTGGCATGTTGTTAAGACTAGTCTGGACACTTATTAAATGTTTGACCCACCCAGCGCCTGAACCTAATACCTTCGCAGTTATAGATTGCTTTATGCCCCGGTTTTTTCTTTCTATCACACTAATGTATGAATGACAAGAATACCACAACCCAATTCCCATGCTGGCCATGGCCTCCCCATAGCTCAAGAGCCAAAAGCAGGACCCTGGTCAGAATGGAACGTGGTAATTGCGTATGTGCCGATATGGACTCGCTAATCTTTTTATAACAGTTCTAGCGTCAGCCGAGTGCTGGAGGCCTCATTATTTAAGTGTATTTCGTCTTAAACGTTGTACACTGGGACGCGCTTCTCTTCTTTGATTGCGCAGATAGACCGCCTTATGCTGTCTAGAAGGGATCCTGAAACTACACTGGCCTGTTCATTACTGCGATCTCTGTTGCAGTCTTCACAATTTTGAGCAAAACATTGAATATCTATACTCATTCCTGGCCACCAGTACTCTGATTGCAATTCTTTCAGAGAGGCTTTGATTGTTTGGTGTCTCAGTCCCAACCCCATGTGTGCTTCCAGTAAGAGGAAGCCCCTCCTGCTCCTGTTTGGAATTACTCTATCCCCCACTCCAGGGATTCGAGCAAAAGGAACGGAGTTTGCATCGATTATGTATGCATAATTGAGTGGATAGTTTACGGGTAGTGCTGCACAGTCGCCTTTTACGGTCGTTCTTACTGCCAGCATGGTTTCCCCGTCTATATACTTATCTGTACGCTTTTTTGTGGCTACGGAAGCCGGGTTAGTTGCTTCCGTGGTGGCTGTATTAGCCAATGAATTCCCTGCAACGTGAACGCCATCACGTTGAAGACTCTGTGCGTGAATCACGTGAGTCTTTTGTAGTTCTTTGTATAAAAGAGCTACCTCGTTCCAGAGCTTTTTATGCTTTATTGTGGCACCTGTGTCATCTTTGTAGTCGTTTTCGATCCAACTCTGCAGTTTGTTGTTGAAAGAATTTACGCAAAAATGAGAATCGCACACTATAAGTGTGGGGAATTCGCGTTCTGCATTTTCGAGCGCCATCTTTAAAGATCTGATTTCAGTTCTTTGAGCCGAACAGTACTTAACTGATTCAGTTTTTGTTATTTTCGGTTTGATTTTACCGCACAGCCAACGACATTTAATGATCGCACATGCTGCATCGTAGGATTTTCTCTCTACGTTGAAATGCTGTACAAAGCTATCTGTGTAGATTATACAGGCGTATTGTGGGAGAGGCAGGATTTCGATTGGCAGAGGATATTCTTCTTCATAATCTAAATCATTCAGTTCTGTGTATTGCGGGGCGAAAAAGTATTTCACATCTTCCGCTCCTAGAGAATCTATGTACTGTATCCATTTTGGATTCAGTGACACTGTAGGCAGGTTTACTGGGCTGAATAGCGCCTCGAAGGCGGATTCCGCTGTGAGGATATTAATCCATTTGCCGTGTGCTAGTTCTCTTTCATTTGCTAATGCGATTTGCACTGCGTTCACAGTTTTTTCTGTGCGACTGAATGTTTTTTCTGCTTGTGTGTACAAGTGAGATTTAATTGAAATTGGTACCTTTTCTCCCTCATTAGAGGTTAGGTATGTGAATCCGCATCTTCCTGGGATGACTCGGATTACCAGATCGCGTGTGTTGTCACGTGTATCTAATTTTGTTTTTGCTAACATGTCTGTTTGCAGTGATCTCAAAATTTCTGTGTGTTTTTGAGTCCAATTGATTTGTTTTAAATCAGGTTTAATTAGTTCGTAGAGAGGTTTAACCCTCTCTGCGTAATTTAGGATGTAAGTTCTTCCGAAATTCAGAAAACCTAGTATTGATTGTAAATTCTTCAGCGTTTTTGGAGCTTGGAGTACAGCGCACTTCTCTAAGAAGTTGTCCGCTAGGCTTTTCCCTTCACTTGATAATTCGTACCCTAAAAACAGTACTGTCAGATGGGCAATTCGGGACTTTTTAAAGTTGAATTTGTAACCCTCTGCTGCGAACCCAAGTATAATGGTGTTCACACTTTTCAAGTGAGTATCCAAGTCGTCGTCTGTGAGATAAATATCATCTACGTAAGATAATGCTTCATCATCATAGATTTGTAGTAACTCTGTTACCCTAGCTGAGAATAGTCCTGGGCTGTTCTTGAACCCCTGTGGGAGTCGACAGAATTTTTTCTGCGACCCAAATGCGGAGAAAGCGGTCAAATATCTGCTTTCTGGTGCAATGTTTTGACAAAAGAAACCATTAGAAATGTCTAATGTCGTTTTATATTTTTTCCTAACTATGTTATTCATTAGGGCTGCACTATGCGAGTTTTGTACTGCAAAAGTTTTGCAACATGTATTAAGGTGTCTGTAGTCCAAAACTAGACGATATGAATTGTCTGGCTTGGAGACAGGAAACAAAGGATTGTTCATTTGAGAGGTGCATGTTTCAATCACCCCCTGGTATTCAAGTTGATCTAAGATCTCCCTGACCTGTTTTTTAGCTTCTTGCTTTATGGGATACTGCCGTTGGGCAGTTGGTTCACTTTTTAATTGGATTTTGTGAGGCGGAGAATCCTCATCCCATCCTACATGATTTTTATACAATGCAAGTGCCTGGGCTACTGCCCATTTCCTGGCATATGTGTATTTTTTATGAATCGGTATGTGATTCGAGAAGGCAGGCATAATCACCTCTTCGCCACAAGGGCACTCCCTGACAAACTCCGGGGGCCAATCTTTTTCAGCTAACAGAATATCATAGCCTTTTGAGAGCTTATCCCAAAATAGACCCTTAATTTTCCTAGTCTTATCACCCTCCATACGCAATGTTATTTCGTATATTTTATGGGGCTCGCTAAGTCTGGCGTCGGCAGTTTCAACCTGAATGTATTCATTCGTGTCCACTGTCTCCAGATGACTCATCAAGATCTTGCGCGCTATACTGATCTCTGCTGCACTGTCCAACATTGTCAATGCCCACTCCCCGTTTTTCAACTGTGTCCTCAGTATTCTCGGCATGGTTGATTACTCTAATACTGGCTACCTTCTTTTTCTGAAATTGAGATTTCTTATTTTGAGCAGGTTCCTTGTCTTTGGACTTGGTGTGCTCTCCTGGGTCTGACCGTCCTCTTCTTTCCGAATTCTGTGGAAGAGATCGAGAGGGACGTGTATCAATACTTTGATATCTATCAGGTCTTTTTATATTATCCCTATTTCTAAGGTTATATCTTTTCTCAGAGGGCTCCCGTTGGGGAGACTGGCGTTCTCGAGTCGGAGTTCTTTCCCTCCGTCGAGGAGACCTTCCTCTGGACTGGAAAACTTTTTCCTTGGGAGTGGATTGTTTATTTCCATCCCAGCTCTTTTTAGGAGTATTTAAATTATTTTTAATAAATAATTTTTCAGGATTTTCGAGCAGTTGGGGCTTAACTGGTTTTCCACCCAAGCTGTCTCTACCTAATTCTTCATAGCATTTTTCTATGATTTTTGCAAGCTCAACAGGATCTTTTATATCTGTTTCCCTCAACTTCTGGCGAATCGCCACAGATGCTGCTTCTCCCTTTACATTGGCTAATAATATAGCCGTGACCTGCTTGAAGTCTTTCAGTAATTTCATACCTAGATTTAAAGCGGGCTCTGGACCGAATTCATTTTGAATCTGTTTTAGCACGTCTGGTATTACCGCCATAGACGGAACACCGTGTGTTTTTGTGTAAATGGAAGCAAAGACTGTACCCCAAGTGTCGCAGTCCTCCACGTGTGGTGCGATTCCCATAGGAAGGCAGATGGTCAAGATTCTGTGTTTCTCAATAGGGGTAGTATCAGGAAATACTGCCTCTATTTGAGTGATTTTCTGGGCTAACCAGAAAGGAATTTGTTCCCGTTTTACGGGTGTTTTACCAAGACATGACTGTATGTTCTGTGGTGTAATTTTATTTGTGTTCCCCTGATGAGGGGTCAGCTGTGGTGAATTAACAGCTGGCTGGACTGTTGCAGTCCGTATTACATATTGGACTAATTGCCTATGTATTTTTATTAATGTGTTTAGCTGTGCTAACAGCTCTTCTCTAGACATTTTTGCAATGTCAGGATGTGGTGTGTAGCTGGCTAGAACCGGCCACGTAGCTCCTGGTCTACCTAGTGGACCGAGCCTAGTTATGTGATCATTGTGTTTTAGGGCGCCATTAAACCAGAGCAGGTGCTCTTGAAATTTAAGTGGAATTTCAACCTCCTCGAAAGGGGCGTACTCATCCGGAGGTTCCTCTATTTTGTAATAGTGAAACTCTTGTGTTATTGCGTTTACCGCTGGAAAGTTTATCCATGAATAGAATACCTCTGTCTGCCGATACTCGTGAGCCTCTATCACGAAAATTACTGTACCACCCTGAGGTGTCAGTCCATTTTCTATAAGTTTTAAAGTTATAGATCTTCTTAACTGGACCGGGATGATAATAGCATCCGGGTCAGCCTGTAGGAGACTCGTGTCTTCCTCTATTAGTATGGAAGCCAGCCTAGCTGCTCCTTCATTGTCTGACATTTTATAAATGCAGTTTTTGCAGAGTAGGTCTCCAAGGAGACAAAGATTAGATGCACAATATTTTGGAACACTGTATCCTTCAACGTTGAATAAACCGGAGCTTTACATAGGAATCTCTTCCTACTAAGGTCGGGCGGATTTTAACCTTTCACCCACTCCAGACGTCTATTGGAGTTTTTACGGGAGAAAGGGGTGTGAAATATGCACGACTGAGTTACTCTACAAGTCTTACGTTAGTTTATCGCCTTACCAAACGTTGGGCGCCATGTAGTGTAGTTCCTAGTTTCCCACTAGGCCCTGCGCATTGGAATAACATAAACAGTAGTATCGACGTGGAACTGGCTATATTCCAGGCCTCCACTGACTATGCTAAACTTAATTGGGTTGTGTTACCAACTAGCTCAGAGGTCACTGGAAACTTTCTTCTCTGCATAGGAAGTGATCAGCTTCCTTGGCACAGACAAGAAGGGATTCAGTTTTCCAACAACCGTGCAACATGACAACTTTGCTCCTCAGATCAAGAGTCGATCTCTAGGGTCGTGTGAAACAATAGACATAGATTTCACTCAGTCAGTCTGGTGCAGTTTACTTTCACAATATGTAGAGAATAGAGAGACGGGCGTTTATCAATAAAGGTTAACATTTATTGAACAGTCTTTCTTCTCATACAAGAGAAATGTATTGCCACAATTGCAATAACTGTTATTATAAAAAGTACGTACAGTAAGATAAGAATTGCGAAATAGAACTGTAAAAGCATTGATATGGTTTCTTAGCCATACAATGGTTTAAAAGTAATAAAACATATATACAGTCATATATACATTAGGCTAACATACTCAACTGGTGCTTCTAACTAAGCCTACCCCGGTGTGCCTCACCTAAGCCTAACACGTGAGAAGGGGGAGTAAGTAAGTAGCTTAAGTTAAGTTGGTTTTGCCAAGGTTTGTTTCAAGAATTCTCTTCTAAGGGTTTAGTCAACACCATACCTCTGAATAGAATGATGGAGGATTGGTATCTCCTTCAGGGGTCTCTCTCGATATCCCAGTCACCCGCGAGGGTAAACCGGAAGCGCCGGGACTGGATTTCTCTGCACGAGAAAGGCAGCGGCTTCTCTCAGCGCGTCGAGGAAGGAGGGGTGACAGCGTCCGCGGGCAGCTGGGCTGGATGTCTTCGCAGAGGACGGCTGCACGGCTCCTCAAGCGTACTGAACCACAGTTCGCGCTGTAGCGGCGATAATGGTAATCAGTAGCTTCACCACCACAGGATAGCAGGCTGCAGCGACAGAGTGCTAGTTTTTACCAACACTGGTCATGCAGGCAGCTGGCATCAGCAACAGGCAACGCACATTGCTTAAGGCAACGTTGGTAATATTTATACCTGACAGGTGCCGGGTTTGACGCAAGTTTGCTGGACATAAGACGTCAATTAAAGATGTCACTAGGAAGTGGCAGCTATCAGTTGCTCATTAGAGTTCTATTACTAATCAAAACATAGCAAGCGGGGATTTCCAGGTTTGCTAAGTTTTTATCTTGTTGAAGAACTCGGAGTGTTATCTAGGAATATCAGATAGTGACTGCTGCTCTGTCATTGCACTAATTGGTCGCAAAGGAAGTAGCAGAGAGTCATGCTGGAATGTGGCTCTGTGGCTCTGCTCGTGTGAGGCCAGAGATGACTTTCCAGAAAATCGCACTTGAACGGTTATGCCAATATAGGGAATAAAGGGCTTTATAGCCGAATAGGGGCATAAGGTCACAGTATCGATCAGGAACCTAGATAAGCACATGACAATGTAACAGCGGGCATTCTGGGTTCTACTGATCAGTTTCTAGTCGACACAGGAGCTACTCGTAGCGCTTTGTCGAAAAACTTGGTTCCGAGGGCTCCCCTGTCCGGCGAAATGATTACGTGTGTAGGGTTTGATGGCACACCCTCCCCCAGCCCATTGTCCAAGCCCCTTGCACTATGCATAGACAAATACTTTAGTTTTGGCCAATTTTTGTTATCACCCCATACCCCAGATAATATCCTGGGCATTGATTTGCTTAAATATTTTAGAGCGACAATACGTTGCGCTCCAGAGGGAGTGCGGGTTATCCTGAATGACAATTACCCTGACCCTGACAGATTTTATGCTATTTTAGACAGTCCAGCTTTGGCCTCTCTATCGCATACGTTGTGGGCGACCTCAGATACGGATGTGGGAGAGATGCGTATTCCACCAATACACATTACTGTTAAGGAGGGGGCCCCTCTACCACGAGTGCCACAGTATAAGATTTCGAGAGAAGGTGAAATTGCATTAATACATATTGTTCAGGATTTGATTTCTGCAGGGGTTGTGGAGGAGGTCCCTTATAATGTTTGTAACAGTCCTATTCTTCCGATTCTTAAGAGAGACACTGATGGCAAAGTCTATCGATTTATTATCGATTTGCGAGAGATCAACAAAATTGTCATTCCCCAATACCCGGTGGTGTCTGATATTACGACCTTGCTTACCTTGGTTCCACCGACAGCCACCACCTTTAGTGTTATTGACTTAAAGAATGCGTTCTTTTCCATCCCTGTTCATCCTGATAGCAGATATCTGTTTGGTTTTACGCTCAATAATAAATCGTATAGATTTTGTCGTGTTCCCCAAGGATATACTGAAAGTCCTAGCATCTACAGCCAGGCTTTGAAAAGGCAGCTAGATTTGTTTAAATTGCAGTCTGGCGTTGCGCTCATCCAGTACGTGGATGACCTCCTGCTTGCCGCTGACTCTTATGCACAATGTGAACAGAGCACACTTGCGTTGCTTTCCTTTTTGGCACAAAACAATCACAAGGTTTCTAAGAAAAAGCTTCAATACTGTAGACCCCAGGTGACCTACCTCGGTCATCTGTTGTCTAAGGAGGGGCGTGCATTAACATCTGATCAAATTCAAGCAATTTTAGACACACCAGTCCCCCGCACGCAGAGAGATGTACGTGCCTTTATAGGGTTGACGTCCTTTTGTAGGCAATGGATCATGGGTTTTTCGTATATCATAAAACCTTTGCTAGCATTACTGTCCAAAGCCACACCAATGCCTCTTGAGTGGACAGATGAATGTCAGAAAGCTTTTGAGCAGTTGAGGCAGGCCCTTTGTTCCGCACCCGTGTTAGGTACACCAGACTATACGAAACTTTTCACATTGTACGTGCATGAGAATGATGGGTGCGCGTTGTCAGTGTTAGTGCAATTACACGGGGATAAGCAGAGACCATGTGCATACTTCTCTGCCATTTTGGACCCTGTAGCGCGAGGGTTGCCCGGGTGTTTTCGAGCGGTAGCAGCAACTGCAGTAGCCATACGACAGAGTGAGGGAATAGTGTTATCACACAAATTGTTGGTGTTAGTTCCTCACGCAGTAGATGCCCTGTTAAAAAAAACCAAGACCCAATATCTCACGAGTGCACGGCTAACAGGATACGAGCTGACACTCTTGGCGCCACATATTACATTGAAAAGATGCGCTACTTTGAACCCTGCCACTTTATTGCCCTATCCGGCCGAGGAGGGTCAGGAAGAAAAACATCATGACTGTGTTTTCCTGACCGAGGAACAGACAAAGGGTCGTGTTGACTTACAGGATGTGCCACTTCCAGATGTGGATGGGGAACTGTGGGTTGATGGATCGTGTTTGAGGCTGCCAGACGGCACGACTTCCGCAGCATATGCGATCACGACACTTAAGACAGTGGTAGAAACAGCTAGGATACCACAAAAGTCGGCTCAGGCAGCAGAGCTGATAGCTTTAACAAGAGCCTGCGAATTAAGTGCTGGATTATGTGTGAACATATACACGGACAGCCGGTATGCCTTTGGAGTGGCCCATGACTTCGGGCTACTTTGGAGGGAACGTGGGTTTCTGACATCACACGGAGAGCACATTATGCATGGAGAGCTAGTGCGTGATCTCCTAAATGCATTGCTTGGCCCTAAGAAAGTAGCGATAGTGAAGTGCAGTGCCCATAAAAAGATTACGGATAAAGTGGGTCAAGGGAATGCCTTTGCAGACAGCATAGCCAGACAAACGGCTATGTCCCGAACTAGCTCCCCCATGTATGTGGTACAATCACAGGCTGAGAGATGGAATGATGCTAGAGCAGAAATATTGGATATTCAAAAATCAGCTACTGAATCTGAACTTGCGGCTTGGGCAGCAGACGGGGTACTAGATGATGAGGGTTGTTGGAGAAGTAAAGACATGGAGAAGTGGAAATTGCCTGCGGCTTACTTACAGGCGATGGTCCAGATGACACATGGACTGGCTCATGTCGGAGCTCTGGCAATCACTCGGCTTTTAACACGAGTTTGGGAACATCCCGAGATTGCTAATACTGCAACGAGAGTAGTGCAGACCTGCCTGGTGTGTTTGCAACACAATCCTGGAAAGGGGACCCATACTCCGAAAGGAGGTTTCGTTCCACCTTCGGCACCATTTGAAGTGCTTCAAATAGACTACATCCAACTCGAGCGCTGCAATAACCTGAAGTACGTCCTAGTGGTGGTGTGTGCTTTTAGCAAATGGGTTGAGGCCTACCCCACGAAAGACAATACAGCTTTGACGACAGCTAAGGTGTTGCTTAAGGAATTCTTTCCTCGCTTTGGAGTTTGCAAATTTTTGTGGAGCGATAATGGGCCCCATTTTGTTGGAAAGATTGTGGAATATGTACTGAAGGGGTTAGGGATTCAGCAGAAGTTCCACGCTGTATTCCACCCTCAGTCAGCAGGTTTGGTCGAGCGGTACAATGCTACGTTGAAGCTCAAACTGGCCAAAATTGTAGCGTCTACATCGTTGAAGTGGCCAGATGCTTTGCCGCTGGCACTGCTTTCTCTTAGATCAGTACCCCACTCACGAACCGGCCTTACGCCTTATGAGGTGGTGTTTGGCCGCCCTATGAATATCTGGGGGGTGCCCAAGCCGCGATTAATACATGATGTACCTTGTGTTATGATGAATGATTATCTGGCACGATTAACAAATGATTTGCTCTCTATTCACCAACAGGTTCGAGAAGCGCTCCCTGATAACTCTATTGGAGAGGGCCACGATCTTCGTCCTGGGGACTATGTTATGATACGCTCGTTTGAGAGAGCAAGCAGTCTGGAGCCCAGGTGGAAGGGCCCCGAGCAGGTCCTCCTTGCGACCCGCACCGCAGTACGAGTGACCAACAGAAAGCGGTGGGTGCATTCGACACATTGTCGCCGTGTCTCCCCGGACCTGGTGACTCCTGCTGTGTTGACTGATTATAAGGAGATCTTGGAAAAAGAAAAGAGCCCAGCTGTGACGTCGCCCGAAGTTGAGGGGGCCTTCCCGGACCAATCTGCTACCGGAAGAGAGCGTTACAACCTGCGCCCACGATAAGAAGATTTTTGTTTTGTTTTTTTAATGACTGGTTGGTTACCGCTCCAGGTTTGTGAAACGGAAACCGGGAATTCCAAGGGGGGGGGATCAGTTCTGCCAGAGTAGCGACACCCGTCTTGGCCCGGAGAAGAAAACAACGGCTACCTCGGAGTTCAGCACCGTATTTTTCCTTTTTTTTTAGGTATACACGTACGTGTATCTGAGACTTTGGTGAACAATTTGTGAACAATTTGTGCTATTTGAGACTTTCCACGAACATTCTTGAACTATGGCATCAACGGCATCCCGTGATAAGAAAATATTGGGTGCCTTTTTCTTTGTTTTGACCATTGTTGTGATAGCTGTTATAGCCTGGGTAGTTGAGCTTGTGGTGCCTGTACGTGAACATTTGCTGCCAACTACCCCGGCTCCGTCTGAACATTTTCATTTTACACTGCCCTTTCATGAAGAGCGACATCGCCAAACGTACTTAAATAACAGCTTCATTCAGATTCTTCACCGCACACATAACATGACCAATACTTCAAATTGCTGGGTATGTGGGATGTTGCCAGGGCACCAGAAGAGAGGGGGCACTCCACTTATTCCACTCCCGTTTTCGCATAATGGGTCATGCAACGCTTGGTACACCCTCCTCTTTACTATGAGATGGCCAACCAAAGGGGGGGTGCTTTTCCATTTGAATAAAGTATGTTTCCACGACAAGGATGGGTTTCCCCGGGCTGAGGGCACTCGCTTCGAATGGGAAGAGTACAGGCCTGATAATGTGTCTGCCCCACGTGTATACAGCAACCAGAGGAACATCAATGTCTCTAGTGCCCATGTCATAAATGTCATTGCTACAAAAGCTGATTTATGTATCAGGAACAAGGGTTCGATTGCAGTGGGGAAAAGCGAATGTAATACTACTCTCACGTTTGATAGCCCGAATGGTATTTCATTTGTTGCATCACGAAATACATATTTTATCTGTGGAACGAAGGGCTACCATCAGCTTCCATTGGGGTGGTTGGGCACATGCTATGTATCGTTTGTGCTACCTCCCGTATTCATTGCCCCTCCGATGTATCACAATGATTATACTTTGTACCATGATTTCGTTCTGAATAGGGTTAAACGAACTGTTGTCCTGGAGGACATTGACCAAACGGACACTGCATTACAACAATATGTGGACTTTAATCTGGAACTATTCTCCTTTGTGGGGGCTGCACTGAACAGCCGGAAAATCAGACGACTGACACGTGTTGTCGAGGCTGTTGCAAATGACACTGCCATTGCCCTGGGGAATATTACAGAGGAACTACAGATTTCCAGGATTGTGACCCTCCAAAATAAAATGGTATTGGATGTTGTTTTGGCTGATCGTGGGGGGGCCTGTAGAATTATCGGAAGCAGCTGTTGTGTATACATTCCGGACAATTCCCCATCTGTGTATGATGCCATCTCCAAACTTCATAAAATTGCAGCTGAGATTCACCCGGACAATGGAACTTGGACACTTTCGGGATGGTTCTGGTCCATGCTTGCAACTTGGGGCTGGAAATTGTTGACGATTCTCTGTATACTTGTAGGAGCCATGTTTTTTATATGCCTATGTATTCAATGTGGCCCAGCTTTATGTTCAATGTGTTTATCAGCTTGTATACCATCAAGACGAGCTCTTGCCCATGACAAAATGATGCTTCACAAGGAGGTAACACAAATAATGTTAATAGACATCGAGGACGAACATCCTGACTATGTTCACTATGAGGTAGATTCAGCTAACCGCTAAAAGGGTCGTCTGTTGTAATTGGCCCGGCCGCATTAGCGATTAGCTGAACCTACACGTTGTCCTCCTTAAATTGGCTATATATGAAAACGCCATTTTGAAGGTTGCAGCGGCCATCTTAGATCATGAGCGGCCTCGTGGCTGGCGTGCCCTTTAGTCCGTTGTCCGTTCCGCTGACCACTTCTATCTGCCCAGCAACAGGCTATTTTTAGTACTGGTCAAGCCGCACATGCACAGTTCCCACTGACCCGTAAACCTTCTGGAATGTGCACCAAACTGACCAGCAGAGTTGTGCCCCTCCAATGAGCTGGCAGTATTCCGAAACATGACCATATATGTCCTTAAAATGTGTCTTAACTCGTGCCGCCTATCTTTTATTGCCCCAAAACTGTATATAAACGGGGTCACACCGGTGTTCGGTGTGATACCTCTTGCATTACCGAAGGGTGCTGTTTGAGTGTACCACCACCCCATGGGGTCTTAAGAAATTTGTTCTTTGCCTTTTACAGTTTCCGTGCCAACAGTTCTTGAGTGTAAGTGGGTTATCTCTGGAGTGTGTAGGCCTTGGGAACCCCGAATTACTTCAGCACAGTACCTTAGCTGGTCCACAATGGGGATGTCAGAGAGGTGGCCCAGCCCAGCCTCCTTTGGCCCCGGACGGCCACAGACGGTCCCGCCCTTGTCCCGGGGTTCTCCCGGCGCCCTCCCGCGCACTCCCGCGCAGCGGGAAAAGCTGCTCCTAATAAAGGAGGAAAGTGTTCAGGGGGCGGGGCAAGCAGGGAGAGCGTCCAGGTGCAGGTGATGATGTCAGCGCAGGGACTCCTGGGCAATGGAGTCCCTGATCCTCACCTGGCGCTCGCAGCCCTGCTCTCCGCTGTTCCAGCTAATCCCAGTCACACCGATGCGCCCAAGCACACGGGCGAGGTTTTGGTGGTGAAAAGAGCAGCCCCAGCAGAAAGGACCTCACACGAAGGGAGCTCGCGCTCAGAAGTCTGCAAGTATCTCCCACGGGACAAGGAGCAGGCAGGCACTTTCAACGGTGCTCAGGGGGCGGGGCAAGCAGGGAGAGCGTCCAGGTGCAAGTGATGATGTCAGCGCAGGGACTCCTGGGCAATGGAGTCCCTGATCCTCACCTGGCGCTCGCAGCCCTGCTCTCCGCTGTTCCAGCTAATCCCAGTCACAACGATGCGCCCAAGCACACGGGCGAGGTTTTGGTGGTGAAAAGAGCAGCCCCAGCAGAAAGGACCTCACACGAAGGGAGCTCGCGCTCAGAAGTCTGCAAGTATCTCCCACGGGACAAGGAGCAGGCAGGCACTTTCAACGGTGCTCAGGGGGCGGGGCAAGCAGGGAGAGCGTCCAGGTGCAGGTGATGATGTCAGCACAGGGACTCCTGGGCAATGGAGTCCCTGATCCTCCCCTGGCGCTTGCAGCCCTGCTCTCCGCTGTTCCAGCTAATCCCAGTCACAACGATGCGCCCAAGCACACGGGCGAAGCGGGACCCGCGAAGCGGGTTCCGCGAGGTTTTGGTGGTGAAAAGAGCAGCCCCAGCAGAAAGGACCTCACACAAAGGGAGCTCGCGCTCAGAAGTCTGCAAGTATCTCCCACGGGACAAGGAGCAGGCAGGCACTTTCAAGGGTGCTCAGGGGGCGGGGCAAGCAGGGAGAGCGTCCAGGTGCAGGTGATGATGTCAGCGCAGGGACTCCTGGGCAATGGAGTCCCTGATCCTCACCTGGCACTCGCAGCCCTGCTCTCCGCTGTTCCAGCTAATCCCAGTCACAACGATGCGCCCAAGCACACGGGCGAGGTTTTGGTGGTGAAAAGAGCAGCCCCAGCAGAAAGGACCTCACACAAAGGGAGCTCGCGCTCAGAAGTCTTCAAGTATCTCCCACGGGACAAGGAGCAGGCAGGCACTTTCAACTGTGCTCAGGGGGCGGGGCAAGCAGGGAGAGCGTCCAGGTGCAGGTGATGATGTCAGCGCAGGGACTCCTGGGCAATGGATTCCCTGATCCTCACCTGGCGCTCGCAGCCCTGCTCTCCGCTGTTCCAGCTAATCCCAGTCACAACGATGCGCCCAAGCACACGGGCGAAGCGGGACCCGCGAAGCGGGTTCTGCGAGGTTTTGGTGGTGAAAAGAGCAGCCCCAGCAGAAAGGACCTCACACGAAGGGAGCTTGCGCTCAGAAGTCTGCAAGCATCTCCCACGGGACAAGGAGCAGGCAGGCACTTTCAACGATGCTCAGGGGGCGGGGCAAGCAGGGAGAGCGTCCAGGTACAGGTGATGATGTCAGCGCAGGGACTCTTGGGCAATGGAGTCCCTGATCCTCACCTGGCGCTCGCAGCCCTGCTCTCCGCTGTTCCAGCTAATCCCAGTCACAACGATGCGCCCAAGCACACGGGCGAAGCGGGACCCGCGAAGCGGGTTCCGCGAGGTTTTGGTGGTGAAAAGAGCAGCCCCAACAGAAAGGACCTCACACAAAGGGAGCTCGCGCTCAGAAGTCTGCAAGTACAGAATCCAGTAGTCAAGTAACTACAACGTCCATTGAAATACACACATTATCCTTTTAGTATACTTGCTTGAAGACATTTTTTAGATGACTTATAGGTTCATTACAATGACCAAATGTGTCTTGCAAATGCAAAGGAACACTGAATAGTCTACACTGTGGACAGCAGAAATCGGAATTCAAATTGCTTTGATTCATTTATTGGAGAGTTTTCTGTATTTTATGTTGTTGTACTTTGTGACGAGGAAGTGAGAAAAAGTATTCATGGATGTCTATGTGAGTTCTGCCTTCAAGTAACACTGCAGAGAGTAGTGTTCACAATTCAGATCAAGTCAGTATTGTAGATGAGGTAATCCTGTCTAAAAAAATGCTGCTGCTGTGCCCACGACACGCATATGCATCATCGCATGTTCCGCACATGCTTTTGTTGCTTCTCATATGACAAACTGTAGCTCAAGTCCACCTTACGTAGCTGTGGACCCTGGCTGACTGTTCTCTCTGGCCTACACTGTGGACAACAGTGTTCACAATTCAGATCAAGTCGCTATTGTAGATGACGCTGTACTGTAGGAAAACACATTTCTCCAGTGTGCTCTATCTGCACCATACATACACATTATTGCAGGCTTTGCACATGTGTTTTTTTTGCTTCATGTATGACAAACTGGGCAGTTCAAGTCAATGGCATATGGCTGTGGGCCTTTGCTGAAAGCTCTCTCTGGCCTACACTGCAGACAGCAGTGTTCTCATTTGAGATTAAGTCGCTATTGTCGATGACACATTCTTGTAGGAAAAGACAGTGCTGCTGTGCGCTCTGTCTTCACCACTCATACGCATCATTGCAGGCTCCGCACATGCTTTTTTGTTGCTTCGCGTATTGCAAACTGTGGAGCTCCAGTCAATGCCACGTTGCTGTGGGCTTTTGCTGACCGGTCTGTCTGGCCTACACTGCAGTGTTCACTATTCAAATCGAGTCGCTATTGCAGATGTTGATGGCAACAGATATTGCTCGTAGTACAGCCTTCCCACATCACGCATCATCGCTGGCTGTGCACATGCTGAATGCTTTTGATGTGGCTATGTGAGTGCACTAGAACTGATGGAGCATTTATGATTCAATCTTTTTGTGTATTATTTCAGATATATTGATTGTTTCTCAGTATACCACAAGTTGTGGTTCTGTTACGATAGAATTTTTTCTGTATTATTTCACATCTACTGTCCCTACCTTACTGCAGCACAAATTATTGATTCTTTTAATATTGAATCTGTGTGTTGTAGTAGCAGCAACCATTCCCTGAGGGCTGCTTTACACTCACCCCACACGTATCCAGCACAGACGTCATTGGATATGTGACCCTGGTAATAAAAAGGTGTCGAGCGCATGTGCCCGTTCCCACTTCCACTATCTATCTGTGTCCGTGTGTTCATTACCTATGCATGACACTGCTCCTGAGCCATACTACATTACATTGTGCTGTGGACAGCGTATGCAAACAATGTTACCTCTGGTAGTGAGGAAAACTTTAGTTTTGTAACTTTTAGGTGTATGGCTATCACACGGAGAAGGCTACTTTACAGACGATGAATATTGATGAAGATGGTGGTTGCATGTTGTGTGTAGTGTAAGATATGTGTACATAGCAAACAGTTTCAAAAAAGCTCTCTAAGCAGAAGAGGTGTGTCTGTGCTGTAGAGAAAATGACTAAAATGGGTGGTGTTTTGCACCTGCTACAATGGGAAATGTTATGAACCAATCAAATGCTTTTTTTAAGGTCAATTGGCAATTGCGCACTCAGCGCGCAAGGAGACCGCACCCGACGTGTTTTTGAGACAATATATTTACTATAATATAACTTTATTACAGTTAGAAATATATAAATTTTAAAATATTTTAGATTATCGCTTGCTCTTGTATACACTTTAAAATTTTTGACATATGCTTTTGAGACATAAAAAAAAATGAGGGAATGGCATTCCAGGTGCGACAGCATATGTCTATGATGTAAGACAAGGCCTGGCAGTGTGCATTCATCGCATACGCAATGCGCAGAGGGCTCGACCCCATAGGTACATGAAGTAATGCATTGCTTGGTACTGAGTACCCGTTGCATACCAAACTAGCAGCTGGCACGACCTCATACAAATATGTTGTTACACGGGACGCGGTGCCACAAACCTGTTGGATACGAAATGCACATCATTTCAATATGGTGGGTAGGATTTGCGTTCTGATGGGGCTTGGTAGACTACCAGTACAGGACTTTAGTTTTCTCCCAAAAAAAGAAAAAATGATATACAAACTTATTTTTGAAGATATAAAATATTACATAATTTTATAAGTTAAAAAAAGGTTAATAGAGTTGCAAAATGTTGTAAAACAATTTTGAAAAAATTATAGGTTTTATAAATATTAAAATAGGAAATTAACATTTAAAAAACCTTTGAAATTCACTGAAAAAACCATAGATTTTACAGACGTATACTTAGAAATTAGCATTTGAAAAACCTTAGAAACTCACTGAAACAACAATAGGTTTCCCTCACGTTATAGTTAAAAATGAGCATTTAAAAAACCTTAGAAATTCACTGAAAAAACCATAGGTTTCAGGGACTTTAGTTTGTTGGACATTTCACTCATAGAAACCATAGAAACTCCCCTGTTATAGTTTTTTTTTTATTTTTTTTTTATGTTCTTATATAGCGCTCGACTACCCGGAGGCATCTCGGCGCTTGCCTTGGGAACCCGTCCTGGCTTTTCCCTGTGAGATAGCCCCTAACAGGCATCCCCAAGGTGAAAGCCAGGCATCCCGCCGCGGGGGGCCGTTGTGGAGATTAAGCAAGCTTAATGCCCAGAGTTGCAGAGTGTGAACCCATGATTAGGTCAGGCACCTAAGCGAGAATTATCGAGTCCGTGGACATTTGAGCTCAAGACCCTGCCGCGTCGGGAATTGAACCCTGGTCCCGGGTCTGACCTCTGCTTCAGGGTTTGCCTGCTCTAACCAGTGAGCCACACTTCTCCACGAGAAGTTGAGTTAACTATAACTCATGCCCCCGCAATGCACTGCTGATGATGTCACATAATACATCATTCATTTCATGGTCAATGACGTCACTGATGACATCTCAAATGACATGACTGATGACATCTCAAATGACATGACTGATGACATCCCTGATTACATCATCCACGTGACAATCTGATGTACCTCATCAGACTCTAATATAACACTTGATACACCCACTGTAAAATATAGACTATATTTTTGAAACCATGAACTTACCAATACCAGTTAGTACATATCCACTGACTAATTCCTATGTCTACACACACATCAATTCATTCAGCCATACAGTCACTCATACATATAGTCAGCTATCAATTCAACAATATCATATCCACTCACACATCTGTACAGACACTCAGACACCGCCTCTTATTCATAGAGTTATTCACACACCTAGACAGTAATGGAAGTAATAAATCACACTTTTATTTACTCACCTGTACAGTTATACACATACCACTTTAGTTATTTAAAGATATACTAACACATACATTCGCTCTAATAGAATAACTAATACAAGAACACACTGGTCCATACAGGCACTCTCACAATCTCTCAATATCAGGTATAGTCAATTATACAGTCTAACTCTCAAATATTTTGTATTTAACATATGCAGTTACTCACACATGTACCACTGAGGCATCCATTCACTCACCAAGACATCCATACACAAAGTCACCCAGCCATACAGCCGTTCACAGATGCAGACTTGAACATATATATGCAGTGAATTATCCACTGACATATTTATGCACAGAGTAACACCCCCACCCACTAATAACAGAAGAATTTTTGCAAAATATTTTTTTGATTAATAATTTTTTTCCGATATATATTAAAATTGAATTCTATATAATTCCTTTTTCTTGGTTTTTTTGTGGTAATCGTACTGTACGCGTACAGTAACGGAATTACACCAAATTTGGCAGAGAGATAGAGTTCAGTTCGCAGATAGTGCTTTTTGTTAAATTGTATAAATCCGTTCAGTATTTTCTGAAAAAACCCCTATAAACTCTGCATGTAGTGTTCTATGCACCGGGAAACTTGTCTTTTATATCTTCAATTCCCAAATCTGTATTCTTACACTTCCAGTAAACACTATCACACTTCTGTGTAAGTATTGTACTGACCATACAGCACTATGTGTTTATCTATACACTGTTCTAAAAGAATCCATTCACTACATTAAAACATTAATCAGCAGATTTACAATAAGTGGTACATCCCCAGTGATATGGCAGTTATTGTGTACTGTGATATAACCTCCTTCTGGCGCAGGACTTTATAATGTGATGCACCGTCCAGATGTGTCACATTGTAAATACTAAACACCATGGCACATCTTTTGCACTAAAAAAGAAGGAGAGAACTCTGGGTAGTTCCGGAGTTTGGGTGGAAAGCAGCTCTTGTTAGAGCACTCTCAACACCAGAAACATTCTAGATCTCCTCACCTCAAATGTCTGTTTTTCTATCAAAGTCTTTAAGCATAGAATTAACAAAGTGTCATCCACGCCGAGATAGAAAAAGACTTGCAGCCTGATTCATGTACGGGCCGTTTTGCGTGGCCCTAATAGCGAATCATAGCGACTCGCTATTGAGGACACGCAAAACGGCATTCATGTAGGAATTGCTAAATCAATAGCGATTCCTACATGTTCTCTATTTGCGAGTAGCAATTTGCTACTCGCAAAAAAAGGAATTTCTCCCCATTCAATCCTATGGGCCAAAAGGCCCATAGGAATGAATTGGGAGTATCCCTTATTTGCGAGTAGCAATTTGCTACTCGCAAATCAGATAGCGATTTTAAGGGTGCCAGGGGTGTCCAAAGGACACCCTGTAGCACCCCTAAAATGCACATTTGAACAGGTGTTGCGCACACACATGTCCAAAGGACATGTGTGTGTTCAACATGCAACTTAGAAAAATGCTTTTAAAAGCATTTTTCTATGTTTTTGCTATTTACCGAGAGGTCTGACCTCTCGGTAAATAGCGGCCCAATTTTGCTAAATCGCAATTTTTGCAAGTGTCATGAATAGCATTTAAGGAATCTCTAATAGAGATTCCTTGAATGCTAATCCTCGCATATTTGCTAATTCCTCATTAGCGATTTTAGCATTTGGGATTGTGAATCCCAAATGCCAAAATTGCACTCGCAAAAGGCAAGATTCTGAGAATTTTGCCCTTTGCGAGTGCAATTTTGCTTCATGAATCAGGCGGATAGACCTTTGCCATTTCTACAGCAAAGTCTTTAAGCATAGGACTACTACAGTGCTGTCCTTGCCGAGCTGTAAAATGACAAAAGCCATTTATCACTCCAGGCACAGTATTACAGCTTTGAAATGGTAAAATACCAACTCAAGCCAACCTGAAATGAGCAAAAGCAACCTCTGACACTGTAGTGTTGAGAGTGCTCTGACAAGAACTGCTTTCCACCTAAACTCGAGTTCTCTCCTTCTTTTTTGCATAATTTATACATCTTTTGCACCACCAGTGCATCACAAAAGTGACACAACATCTGTGTTAAAAGAGGCACAAGGGGGTTGTAAATCCACCCATAACACATAGAAATTCATCCGGGCATTTTCACCAGCAGTGCAAATTGAAGCATAGACTTGTAACATATTCATGTTCATATGTTACATTCAAGTATTTTGGAAGTACTACAGTATACTATAGGTAATCTACTTATAGAAGTATGCTGTAGCAGTTCCTTATAGTTCTGCACTTTCACATTCTCCACACACTAATAATGTATTCATGTATTCATTTATTAACTACACATTCATTCTGAGAAACTTTTATACACTAACATAGACATATATTTCTTTCTTTGAACAGTGAAGGTAGTTCTAAAAAGAACAGTTTTTTTGTGTTTGTAGTTTTCTGTTTTTTTAATGTTTTGTCAACAAGTTTTTTTTAAACCAAACATATGCAATTGGAACCCAAAAAGTGTCCAACAGAAACAAAAGAATGAAAAAAAAGAAATAATGTCAAGGACACCAATGCTCCTGTTTCCTGCGCCTTATCAAGTCGATAGACTGTTCCCCATAACACAAAAGTTTATCGCAATAAATGCATACAATTTTAACTTTACCAAAGTTGTGATCAATTTGTGGGAGTGGACTGCTTGCTGAAAATGCTGCTGCAGCAGTTGATGTGCTTGGTGCAGTAGCAGGTGGGTTGTCCTGCAACCTTCATCTTGCAGCTCGAGCAAAGTTGTTGGGGTGCACCATATTTGCTGTGCCAAAGGAGTATTTTTAAGATGGATCACCCCTTGAAAGAATTGCTTGGCAAATTTTACATGTTACTTTTGGAGCATAAACCTTTTTTTGCCCTTCAGGAAAAGTAAAACACTTCCAAATTAGAGCTTCTTTCCTCTTCTTTGCAGATTCTTCAGGAATGAAATCTCCCTCTGAAGAATAGCTGGAAGATGAGTCCATTGCTGTTATTATGGTGATCTTCCTTCTATTTGAGAGGATTTTCAGAAGAGATGCTTCTTCTTAGAAAGTCAAAGTAGAATGATTAAAATGGGATGGAACTTTCAACAGTTGGAATAGGAAGTGTCCTTTTAAAGTCACAAGGCTTTGCGTACTCTTACGGTGGGCTTACGGTACTCTTACAATGTGAGAATGCATGATGTTCCTCCGCGATTTGTGTATTTCCTTTTAAAAGAAATATATACGATTGTTAAAAGTAAAAAAAAACTATTTTCATAATTATCCCAGATAATTTCTACCCTTGTTATGTACATTAAATACATAAATATATGTTTTTAAACAATTAAAAACATTGGCGCCTTTCGCGTACAGGGCACCGTACATGACATCACACTGAAGCTTTGATGCGACGCGTAACGTCAAAAATATTTGTTGCATATGCACCGATACTCGCTGAGTATGACTAGCAGTACAAAGTATTGTACGATCATCCTCTCAGTGTCAAATCAGAGCAAAGGACAGGTAACAAGAATGAGTGCAGGGGGTCACTCATTGGAGATAAGATTCTGGGTCTGCCTCTGCGCACATGATAACCCTACCCCCATCTCTCGCTGCTATTAATTGTTGGTGCACACACTCACACTTGCACATGCACCGTACACACCCACCTACACTCCCCAGATGTCTCCACCTAGCTTTCTTGCTATTACTAGGTCTGGAAGCCAATACATTAGCCAATGGGAGGTCCCCCAGGGCCGTCATTCTTGTAGAGCGCGAAAACGCTACCAATGACGGCCCTAGGCTTGGATTGGTCTGCCCCCACGGTTCCCATATAATGCGGGCACTGACGTGAGCACGCTCTCTTTTGCCTGCCTGTGCTGCGGTGTCGGACAGACTGTCGTCGGCGATTGTACTATGAACTGTTTGCTTGAGTGGAGGAGGACTCTTGACACTCGACGTGATGTCACTGCTGCTGCCGCCCAGCCAGACCACCATAGGCGGGATGGCGGCAGCGCCCGAGCCCAACCCACCCCAGGCCCAGCCAAAGCTCCAGCCTTTGAAGACAAGACAAGAGACGACAAAAGCAAAGGTAAATTATACCTGCATGATAGTATTTTTTTTTAGGGCGTCATGTGGCCCTTTCAGCTCTGTTTTGCTTTATTTTGATGCGCAACATGCTTTGTGCTTCATAGTATTTGCTCCCTCCTAATCCTTCCACGACTTTTAATATTCATTGCTACCTCACGTTGTCTTCCCAGGCCTCTATTCCTATTGATAATATATTGCTGATCGGAATATTTCCAAGTGTGTCACAGAGCCCTCCTAGGCCTTTTAAAAACAAAATTCTGCGTACATAAATTTCTTTGTCGTTTTTTGAACTGTGTCACGTGATTTAGCCTGTATTGTTACAAATTGTGCCGTCATAATAGCATTAGTTTTTTACTGCGTCACATGCCCCTCCCAGCTCTGTTTTACTTTATTTTTGTACGCAACATGCTTTGTGCTTCTTCGTATTTGCTCCCTCCCAGTTCTCCTGTGACTTTTAATATTTATTGCTGCCTCACGTGGCCTTCCCAGGCCTCTATTCTTATTGATCGTATATTGCTGATTGGAATATTTCCAACTGCGTCACGGGGCCCACCTAGGCCTTTTTTAAATAAATTGTGCATGCATGAATTTCTGTGTCGTATTTTTGAACAGTGTCACGTGATTTAGCCTGTATTGTTATAAATTGTGCGGTCATAATAGTATTATTTTTTTATTGCGTCACATGCCCCTCCCAGCTCTGGTTTACTTTATTTTTGTGTGCAACATGCTTTGTGCTTCTTCGTATTGCTCCCTCCTAATAATCGTTTATGGTTGAACGTAAAGCTTGTTTCCGAAACAACAACAAGTTATCTGTCAAAGGAGAGAATATGTAGTATGCAGCAGGCGCGCAATACCCATAGGCTAACAGGGCTTCAACCTCCCACCCATCGTCTGTGTCTCTTCCAAGTTTTAATGTCCTTTTATCTCTCTCTTTCTTACTGTCTCTCACATTGTTTTTTTTTCTTTTCTACAGTTATGGACGCTGCTGTCTCCACTGTGCCGTACAAAACCTTACCCGAGTTTAAGTGGTGAACTCCTTTGACTACAGTGAAGCCTGATTCAACCCTCTTTTAATCATGTCTATGGCACTAGGTGAACAAACAAACTTGCTTCAGAAACAACAACAAAATATCTGTGAAAGGAGAGAGTCGATAGTGTGCAGCAGCTTGACTGTGTAGAAATGTATAATTACCACCGAGAGGTGACAACAGATAGGTTACAACAGTCTGAGAAACAGATCTACAAGCTTATTGCACCACTTTTGTGTCACTTTTAACATGGAAAAAGTGGTGCAAGCTGTGTCAAGTCAAGTCAAGTCAGAGAATTTATATAGCGCACTACATACCCATAGGGTCTCAAGGCGCTTGAGGAGGGGTGGGGAATTACTTGTCAAATATCCATGTTTTAAGTTGCTTTCTGAATGCTAGGTGGTTCTGGGTAAGGCGAAGGTAAGTGGGAAGTGAGTTCCAGGTTTTAGCTGCCAGGTAGGAGAAGGATCTACCTCCCATGGTGGTTTTGTTGATGCGAGGTACAGTGGCAAGGGCTTGGTTGGATGATCGTAGCTGGCGGGAGGGGGTGTAGAAGGAAAGTCGTGTGTTGAGGCATTCTGGTCCGATTTTGTAGAGTGCTTTGTGTGCGTGGGTTAGGAGCCGGAAAGTGATCCTCTTGTTGACGGGAAGCCAGTGGAGGTTTTTCAGGTGACCAGAGATATGTTCTTTACGTGGGATGTCTAATATGAGCCTGGCTGAGGCGTTTTGGATCCGTTGGAGTTTTTTCTGGAGTTTAGCGGTAGTACCGGCGTAGAGGGTGTTTCCATAGTCCAGTCGGCTTGTGACCAGAGCGTGGGTGACCGTTTTCCTAGTTTCGGTGGGGATCCATCGAAATGTTTTTTTGAGCATGCGAAGAATGTTGAAGCAGGATCAGGAGACGGCGTTGACTTGTCTGTTCATTGAAAGTGAGGAATCCAGGATGACGCCCAGGTTCCGAGCGTAGTCTGTCGGGATGGGTGCTTTTCCAAGGGCTTCTGGCCACCAGGAGTCGTCCCATGCGGAGGGGGAGGTACCTAAGATGAGGACTTCTGTTTTATCCAAGTTCAGTTTCAGACTGCTGTGTTTCATCCATTCGGCAACTTCTTTCATTCCTTCGTGTAGGTTAGTTTTGGCGGTGCTGGGGTCATTGGTGAGTGATAGGATCAGTTGAGTGTCATCCGCGTAGGAGATGATGTTGAGGTTGTGTTGGCGGGCGATGGCCGCGAGGGGGCTCATGTATACGTTGAAAAGGGTGGGGCTGAGTGAAGATCCTTGTGGTACGCCGCAGATGACTTCAGTGGCCTCTGACTTGAATGGTGGAAGGCGGACTCTCTGGGTTCTTCCCGAGAGGAACGAGGTGATCCATTCTAGTGCTTTTCCTTGGATTCCGATGTTTCTGAGGCGCTGTAGAAGGGTGCTATGGCAGACTGTGTCGAAAGCTGCGGAGAGGTCGAGGAGGATGAGGGCGACTGTGTCTCCATTGTCCAATAGAGTTCGAATGTCGTCTGTTGCTGCGATTAGGGCGGTCTCAGTGCTGTGTTTTGCTCGGAAGCCGGACTGTGAGGAGTCGGGGGATTTGTTGGCTTCGAGGAAGGCGGCGAGCTGGTTGTTGACAGCTTTCTCGATGACTTTGGCCGGGAATGGAAGGAGCGAGATGGGGCGGTAATTTTTGAGTTCGGTGGGGTCCGCTGTGGGTTTTTTCAGAAGGGCGCTGAGTTCAGCGTGTTTCCAGCTTTCCGGGAAGGTGGCGGAGTTGAAGGAGCAGTTGATGACGTCTCGGAGGTGCGGTGCTATGATGGAGTCTGCTTTGTTGAAGATGTGGTGAGGGCATGGGTCTGTGGGGGATCCTGAGTGGATGGAGTTCATCAGGCGGATGGTGTCCTTAGTGGAGATTGGGTTCCAGTCATTAAGGATGTTCGAGGGGGGTGAAGGTCCAGCAGATGGTTGGGTGGGTTGGTCTCCGGGTTGGTCGTTGAAGCTGTTGTGGATGTCTGCAATTTTGTTGTGGAAGAATGAAGCTAGGGAGTCGCAGAGGGCTTGAGAGGGGGGGATGTCGTTAGAGTTGGCCGAGGGATTGGTAAATTCCTTGACGATGTTGAGAAGTTCCTTGCTGTTGTGGGCGTTGTTATCTAGTCGGTCCTTGAAGGTGGTTTTCTTGGCCTTTCGGATCAGTTGGTGGTGTATGCGGGTGGCGTTTTTGAAGGCGTCCTTGGTGCCGGGGGTTGGGTCTTTTTTCCAGGCCTTCTCAAGGGAGCGGCAGAGTTTCTTGGATTTCTTAAGATCATCGTTGAACCATGAGGCCTTCTTGCTGCCAAGTTTGCTTTGTCGTTTTTTCAGTGGTGCTAGGATGTCGGCGCTGTTGGATAACCATAGGGTGAGGTTGGTGGCGGCTTGGTCGGGGTTTGAGGAGTGGGCTGGGGGGTTTAGAAGAAGCGATGAGGAGATCTGGTCGATGGTGATTTTGTTCCAGTTCTTAGCAGAGTTGGTTGGGGGTGGTTGTAATTAAAGTGAACGCAGCTGTGGTCAGTCCAGAGGAGAGCCGTAGTGTGGCTGAAGGAGACATGGTTGCTGGAGGTGAAGATAGGGTCGAGAGTGTGACCTGCGATGTGGGTGGGGGAAGTGACCAGTTGTTTAAGTCCGAGGTTGGCGAGGTTGTCCAAAAGGGTGGTGGAGTTGCGGTCGTTGTTCTTTTCAAGGTGAAAATTGAGGTCTCCCAGAAGGATGTAATCTTTGGAGGGGAGCGCGTGTGGGGTGATGAAGTCCGTGATGTCTTCACTGAATTGTGCGCGGGGTCCTGGTGGCCTGTAAAGGAGGGTGCCTCTGAGTGTGGTCTTGGGGTCGATGTGGATCTGGAAGTGAAGGTGTTCAGAGTTGGCGAGATTGACGTCAGAGCTAGTTGAGATCTGGATGGATTTCTTATGTACGATAGCGATTCCTCCTCCTGTGTGGCCGGTACGGTCCTTGCGTATGATCTTATAATTTTCAGGGATGGCAATGGTGATGTCTGGGGCGGAGGAGGCGTTCATCCATGGTTCTGTTAAGAAGGCGACGTCCGGAGAGATGGTGTCAAGTAGATTCCATAGGTCAATGGCGTGCCTGTGGACCGATCGGGTGTTGAGCAAGATGCATTGTAGGTAGTTGGGGTCGGAAATCTGTGGTGTGATCGTAGCGGAGTTGTTGACGGTGCCGGTGAATTTGCAGGAGTAGCATGAGAAAGGTCCATGGGTGTGTCCAGGAGCGGCTTGGACGCAGTTGGGGTAGCGGCCGGGGTTAAGGGCTAGGAGGGTGGTGGCATCGTAGGTAATGCGGGAGGGCTGGGCAATGCGAGGACCAGGGGGTCTGGCACTGGGCGTGGTCCAGGCGCGGACGGGCGTAGACGGGCTTACCTTTGGCGCACCTTCGGCGTGGCCGTAGCGTGTGGACGCTGCGCGTGGGACCATCAGACATAAATGGGCAGTGGAGGGGGCGGAGCGTGGGAGGGGCAGCAGGGAGGCGGTAGTGAGGCTGAGGGGCGGGCCTGGGGAGATCAACAACAACAAAATGGAGGGTCCGAGGGGAGGCAGACAGGGGTAACAGTAACAAGGATATAGCGAGTGAGCAGCAAGCACAATCAAAACTGAAGCGCTACACAAATACAGCGTCAATGGCACAAATACAACAACAATGATCCCAATAGCGCTGATGGAGGCAGATAGACAGCAGAGGCGCTACGCGTGTGAGGCGTCCAAATACAATCACAGCAACAATGATCCCAAAAGCGCTGAAAGAGTCAGGCAATCAACAGAAGCGCTACGCGTGCGAGGCGCTAATATGCAAATATAGCAGCAGTTCACTGTTCAGCGCGCTGCTACGATACCAGGGATCGTCGCAGCTGAGGGGCGGGAGGAGCGTGGAGGAGCGGCCGTACTGGAGCAGGTCCAGGTGGTCACAGTTAGGCTGGGAGAGGGGAAGGCTCGATGAACGTGGGTGGGAGGGGCAGCAGGGAGGCGGTAGTGAGGCTGAGGGGCGGGCCTGGGGAGATCAACAACAACAAAATGGAGGGTCCGAGGGGAGGCAGACAGGGGTAACAGTAACAAGGATATAGCGAGTGAGCAGCAAGCACAATCAAAACTGAAGCGCTACACAAATACAGCATCAATGGCACAAATACAACAACAATGATCCCAATAGCGCTGACGGAGGCAGATAGACAGCAGAGGCGCTACGCGTGTGAGGCGTCCAAATACAATCACAGCAACAATGATCCCAAAAGCGCTGAAAGAGTCAGGCAATCAACAGAAGCGCTACGCGTGCGAGGCGCTAATATGCAAATATAGCAGCAGTTCACTGTTCAGCGCGCTGCTACGATACCAGGGATTGTCGCAGCTGAGGCACGGGAGGAGCATGGAGGAGCGGCCGTACTGGAGCAGGTCCAGGTGGTCTGACTTTTCCAGAAAAAATCTCAACTCCAGACTCAGCGAGACAGTTTTAATGTTGTTTTCTCTCTTTCTCTCTCTCACTCTATGACATCATTTCTCTTTCTCTTTTAAAGTTATAGACGCTGCTGTCTACTTTGATGTGTAGAAGCAGAGTTCAATTGAAGTTGTGAACTCTGTTGCCCGCAATGTTTATACAAGGTAAGCAGAGCGGCCTAGATATACAATTCCTCCATTTCAATGCTTTAGAAATAAGTCGGCGTATTTAAAAACCTGTTGTGCCACGTCAGTAACGCTGTAGGCACTTCCATATAGACACCACTTGAACGCGAGACTATAACAGAAGTGAAATTTACTAGGCACACTGCACATGTAAAATTGTAGTGTTACCTTCACTTGTAATGCTTCATCCTATTAAATCACATCTACATAACTTTAAACTCTTTTTTTCTTTTTTGTTTTGCAGATTGCCTACCAACGTCTTTCGGAATCCACATCCCAATTTGTTTATAATACGGTTTTATTAAAGTTAATTTTTGAATTGTTTATTACAAGATCTTTAAGATACGTTTACAGTTATTGCTGTTTTAATAAAAGTTAATAAAAAAACGATATACTTGTTTTCTTCTTGGGGGGGACGGTCCACAACAAAAATAATATTTATAATTTGAAATACTATAGTTAGATGTTTGACAGTAGGGTTGAAAAGTACTGGCTGTACAATAAATTATATTTTTTCTGGATGGACTACAACATAAAAAGGAAATCAAAGTAATACAATATGTAGCACATTTACAAACCTCTTGTGACATTTTCGCATGCAAACCTACACCCCTACAAAATTAACTGTGTGGGCCTCAATGACGTGCCTCAAATCACGAAAACAACCAACCCCCGGAGATTTCTACATAGTGTGATGGAGGCTGCGTGGCCAACCGCCTGATGCCCTGGATTCCGCCACACCCAGACCCGGTTCCTGCAGTGCCCTGGGGGAAAACAGTCATAACCAAGCGTGATCGTCACCACAAATTCATTAGCACACATATTGCTATTCCACGCATGCCTTTACCATGCATGCTTTTATAACTAGTATACATTTACCAGGCATGATAAAGGCAAAAGCATGATAATGGCTCTGTGTGACAGACATGTGTTGTAATGGCTGTGGCTTACGGACTTCAAATTAGTTTTTGGGTATGCGTGTGATCAAGTCTGATAACATCGGAGGCCAAGGACAAACAACATGGTGTCTGTGGCAGGAAATCTCATCGATCACAGAGAAGACGGTCGCAGGGTAAAATGAAAGTAACAGGTATAATAAAAATAACCGAGGAAAACTACAAACATGGCGGAGCACGGAGTATGTAATCAACGTTTGGCGCCTCTGTAATAAGTTTCAAATAAATATAGATGGAAAATAATTATTATTATATGACAAAAGTATAGCAGCGAATGACACACACGGATGGTGAAAAGAAAGCGGCAAATTTAATACCTAAAATGAGGACACCTTTGCTTGGGAACTTGCAGAAAAAGAAAGAAACATGGGCTTGGAAACGAGGCTGCGCATGCATAGAGAGTACAACTCGTACACAAAAAAACCCTGAAAGTTTCACATACTATCATAATAATACAGCTCTTTTTTTGACCAGTAAAGTTAGTTCTTAAAAATAACTGTTTTTTTTTAGCCCCAATGCCCCCAAGATCCCAGACGGCTACCTGCGTCCTTCGAGAGCCGGCATTTCTTTGTCAGAGAGAGCAGCTTACATGCTACTCTCTCTGACGAAAAACAATCTTCTTTCCTAGTTGAAAGAGAGAGCAGATTAACTTGTGTTGTGAATGAAGAAGGACTCTCAATGTGGAGTTAGAAAGGATTTATTAAAAGATAATGAATCAGAAAGGCCCACGGGAAAGTGGGGAAAAGGTCAGGTCAGGGCAGGGTGAAAAGGCGGAATGCGGGACAGGAAGGATGAAGTCACATAAATACCTCCGAGGGTTCGGAAGAGAATGCTGTGATGTAAACCAGTGTACATGGAAAACATACTGTGAATACATTCTGCCACAAACAAGTAGCATAATACAAAACTAACAAAAAATATGTACAACAACTTGCTCTCTCTTTCAAATCGGAAAGCGGTTTGCTGTGGTAAAGTGGGAGCCGCAACAATGCCGCCCTACCATAGCAAACAGCAGTGTCCCGGGGGTAGGCACCCCGAGACACTGCAAGAGCCGGCCCTGGGAGGTGGTGATCCCCAGGGCCGTCAAGGGTTCCAGGAGGGGGGCCGCGTGACCCCCTCCCAACATTAAAAAACCCTGGGTAGTGCAGGTCCCTGGGGTGGAAGGTCATTTTACATATTACTGCCCTAGGAAGGTGGCGGTCCCCAAGACGTATATGCGTAGAGGGAGGGGAAGCTGAAAACATACTTTAAAAAAAAATATTCAAAAAAAGCCCAGAGGAGTGTCGGTTCCTGGGACTGCGGGGTGAGGGAGGCCGTGAGCCCCCCCGTATATTTCAAAATAAAACCCCAGGGGGTGGCTTTCCCCGAGTCTCGGATGGCCTTAAAAGATCCCCATTATGGGAAAAAATGCAAAAACGAAATTAAGGAATTGGGAGAAAATCTCCAAAAAAGAGATTAACAAATGGTGGGAGGTGACCACGCTAAAAAAATACATAGAAGTGCAAAGAGTGCGAAGAGGTCTGAGACTTCATCTGATGCCAAGCCACCTAGATTCTAGTAATGATTTACTACAAGAATGGGGTGAATACTTACTGTGTTCATCACTTGGATTAATGAACATATTAGTCAAACATATTGAGATTTCGCTACAAAAAATTGTTAGAAGTTTGGAGGTACTGAAGAAACAGGACACAGCTGGTAAAAGGAATACTAGTTTATTGACCATCCACTCTCCTCACTGGAGAACACCTCAACATTCTACAGGGAGCTTCAGGATGGGAGAACCCAACAGGGGTCAGGGAGAAGGGGTGAATGGAATGTACCAACAGGCTGGTTGTAACACATCTCCCTTCCTTATAATGAGTACCAACAATACATACAGTCAGGTACAGGTTAGCAACAAATTGGCTGGGCTCCCCGAGAGGGGAATAACAGGCGTACCTAGAAAAAAGGTTATGGCTGCACTTTTACAATGTTGTCAAAACTCCATTATTGACCATTTTCAAACTGTACTACATTTTTCAACACTTTGACAATCTTGCTGGGGGAGTAGAACTTGCTGATGTCAGTTCCCAATTTGGTGTTCCTTCTGGCTTGCGCCATGTCCCCCACTTCCCACCTTTGAACCTTAACACCATGTTTCTTATCGTACCACTGTTTGTACTTAGTTTGATGTTGTCTGACTTTCTCTCCTGCCTCCTCCCAATCTACATCCCTGACATCGCCCCCGTTTAACCAACTGGGATTAAACTTGGTACTAGGCTCCCTCCCACGTAAAGACACAAAAGGAGAGACCCCAGTTATTCTATTGGGCGAAGTGTGGTAGGCCCACAGACATTCCCTCAAACAGTTCTCTACATCCTGACCATTTACAGTAGCTAGCTGGATATTCTCTTTGATGACCCTATTAGCTCTCTCCACCATGCCATTTGCTTTGGGGCAATAGAGGGCTGTGGTTTCATGTCTTATGCCTGAAATTTCCAGAAAACCCTGCATTTCCTCAGAGGTGAATTGTACCCCATTGTCAGTAACTAATGTGGAGGGTATACCTTCTTCACAGAACACTTCTTTGAGAAATTGGATAACTGATCTGGTGTTGATGTTGTGCACACATTTTTGCCTTATCCAGTATGAAGTATAGTCAATCAGAACCAACATGAACCTTTTTTGCACACCTAGATTTTGCATGGGTCTAATGATGTCCAATGCCAACTTGCTCCATGGCTTGTTTGGGACACTTACTGGAGAAAGTGGAGACTTGTGTATTATTTTTGACTTGTCACTTTTAGCGCATGCTCCACACTCTTTTACAGCTTCTTCCATCATGGTGGCCATTTTGGGGAACCAAAAATTTGTTCTTACTCTCGCTTTGGTGGCACTTCGCCCAAGGTGACCTTCATGCTCCAAGTCAATGACTCTCTTCCGTAATTCTCTGGGGGGAATCACTCTGTTATTTCGATACACTTTTCCTCCAATGACACTCAATTCATTTCTGACCTCCCAAAACTCTTCTAGTTCTGCTTCAACGTCTCTCTTCTTGTTAGGCCATCCTTTCTTGACTTGCTCCATTAAAACAATAAGTTCTTTATCTTTCTTCATACCGTCTTCCCACTCTTTCTCTGTGATGGCAGGAAAATCCATCATCATTATGGGACTGTCCAGAGCTTCCTCAGGTTCTTCTTCCTCTGGTAAAGGTGATCTTGAGAGAAAATCTGCAATAGTATTTTCCTTGCCCGGCACGTGTTCGATCTTGAAGTTAAAATGTTCTAATCCCAGAATCCACCTGCTGATGCATGGGGTGCAATTCTCCAGACCTTTCACCGAAAATATAAACGTGAGGGGCTTGTGGTCCGTCCGTATTGTGAACCTCAATCCCCATAGAAAATTTTTTAAATGCCTGACCGCCAAAAAACACGCCAAGGCTTCTCGTTCGATTACCGAGTAGTTTTTCTCTGGTGGAGAAAGGCTCCTGGACGTGTAGGCAATGATCTTTTCCTCACTACCATCTTTCTGGACTAGGACGGCACCCAATCCATAGTTTGATGCATCTGTTGCAAGAATGGTTTTCTTAGTCGAATCAAACGTACCACGCGCTGGAGAGTTGATTAGATCCTCATTTAGAGCATTTGCAAAAGCCTCCTGCTCCTCATCCCACACAAAATCCTTGTTCATCTTTAACATCTCTCTCATGGACTCACACTTTGTTGCAAAATTGTCCACATACTTAGACATGTACTCCATGAGCCCTAAAAAGGATTTGAGTTCCTCTTTGTTACGTGGATTTGGAGCCTCCTTCACTGCACGGATTAAACTTCCCTTTGGTCTAAACCCTTCTTCTGAGATGGAATGGCCCAGATATTCGACTTGTTGCACTTTTATTCTGCTCTTTTCCTTCTTAACTGTTAGGCCTGCTCCCATGAGTTTTTTAAAGACTTGCCCTAGCACATTATCGTGTTCTTCTGAATTTTTTCCATAGACCAAGATATCATCCTGGAAACACATTGTGTGTTCTACACCTTCGAGGATCTTCTGCATAACTCTTTGGAAAATGGCTGCCGCTGACGCAAGGCCAAACAGCATCCTTTTGAACATAAAAGCTCCAAACGGCGTAATGAACGCCGTGAGTGGCCTTGAATCCGGATGCTATTCGATCTGGTGGTACGCCATGGATAAATCTATTACACTGAAGTATTTTGCAGGGCCCATGGTGCTTAGCATCTCATTTATGACTGACAAAGGGTGTCTTTCAACTCAGATACAGTCATTTAAGCTGCGCAAATCCACACAGAGGCGGATACCTTCACTGTTAGATTTGGCTGCGAGAACAATCGGGGCCAACCACTCGGTAGAGTCTATGGGTTGAATAATGTCCAAGTCACACAACTTGCGCAGTTCATTTTCTAGAGGCTCTTTCAGTTTAAGAGGCACGGTGCGCAGGACATGCACCACAGGTTTGGCATTGTGTTTTAATTTAATCCTATGTTGGAAATTGTGCAGACATCCTAGCTCCTCTTTGAAAAGCTGTTTGAATTCTTCACAGATCTTTTTGCTTCCCGGACACTTTTCTGTAAGCAAGACTTGTTCCGCACTATTAGGGTCCAGTATGATTCCCAACTCCCTTTGATGAACCCATCCCAAAAGGTTTGAACCAGACTTTACTACATATATTGTCCCATAGGTTTTCCTATCTTTGAATTGAAGCTGCACATCCTTCATCCCCAGAATGGGTATATTGCCCTTATTGTATCCTGAAGGAGAGATATCTGGAATTTTTAGATCACTAATCTTATTTTTCCCCATGGAAACATTTCAATACGTTCATCATTAATTTACATCGCATTTTGGATAAATGGAATTCACGGTGTCATCAACATCCTTTACCTGCAAAATAAACTTTTCCATTTTCTGTTCAATACATTTTACTTCTTTATTTGCACCCCTTTCAGCACTTCTTTCATAATCTCTTGTGTGTAACTCTCCATCGCGGCACACTCTGGCAAAATGCCCCCTTCTATTGCATTTCTTACAAGTGACATACCTGGCTGGGCATTGAAAATAGGTGGCAAAATGGTTGTTACTGCCGCACCGGTAACACTTAGGACCCTTCTCTCTGTGCTCTACCTTGGTACTAGTATTTTCCTTAAACCTCATCAGGTACACATCAATCCTCTCCTCTGCATCACTAATGTTAGCCACTACCTCCCCTTCTGGTTTCATTTCTTTAACACACCTTGCTGTGTGTTCCACTGACTTGGCTATTTCAATAGCTTCTATTAGTCCTGAATTCTTAGCTAATAGTTTCTCCTGGATGCGTGGATTATTAGTGCACCTCACCAATTGATCTCTTATTAGAGAGTCTGTGAGATCCCCAAACTCACATAGCTGTGTCAGTCCCCACAAAACTGCGATATAACTCTGTACTGACTCCTGTTTCCCTTGACATCTTTTAAAGAATTTGTGGCGCTCTAGGACCACATTGATTCTATCCCCAAAGTGTTTCTCAAACTTTTCCATGGTCTGCACAAACACATCAACTTCCCCCACAGCATTACCATCCTGCTCTGGCACGGGTAGAGATTCATACACTTTGCACCCTTGCAAACCCAGATTATGGAGTAGGATATGTTGTTTCCTTATAGAATTGAACCTTTGTCCCCCAATGGCTATAAGGTACGACTCAAAAAGCTTCACCCATTCCTTCCAGCTTATCTCGGGTTCCCCTATGTCATTTAGAAAAGGCGGGGGTTGGTTCATGCTTGCTGCTGCCATTGTGAACTAGGAAAAATGGACCAGGAACTACACAAAACAGGGGGGGGGGAATTAACCTTAGGAAGAGAATTCTACCCAGCGTGCAAAAACAACTTAGATCAGGCACTTTTTCTTTCCTCAGTACTCACTGTCCCTTATTAAATAGGACCAACACACGAAACAGAAAAAAAAACGCTGCGAAGGTAAAAGTTTGGTTGTTTGGAAGGGTTCACACTATTTCATTGAGCACCAACAGTCAGTCACTATGATAGCAGGCTTCTTACTAATGTTCCCTTCCCTTGTGGCACCGCTCTCCGCTCGACTTTTCCTGTGGAGATCCTTGAGAAAACGTGTTGTGGCAAAACAGCTGCTCCGTTCTCTAATTTGCGGCCTGAACAAGATTCCGGATAAAGACGCTGTCATAAAGGTTTGACAGGAAACAAACCGGCCCTTAACACTTGATGCGCCGACACTGCTCCCCCGGCGGAAACCAGGCACACGGACACTCTTCTCAGAGAACGATCTGAGGTACAACGCAGGCGCCGTCAAGAGACACCGCCAAGCCCCGGATATTGTCGGCTTCCAGGACTCTGACAGGAATAGGCGGGCTTAGGCTTCCGATGCGCCGCTATGACAGGACACCGCTCTCACAGGCAAACAAGTCTTTCCCACATAGCTCCATAGTCTTACGATTCAAAATTCGTCAGCAACTTGGTCAAGGACGGAGCGCCCCGGCAGGAACCCCTCGCTGTCATCGCTGCCACCGACCCCATGCAACGTAGACCTCACTCGATACGCCACCACTCTGCTCACGCTGGTCCCCAGCAACAGCAAGGTACATGTAACAACAGGGGGATATTTTCCACGTCAGGATGTACACGTCGCACTCAGAGCGGGATCAGGCTTCTTCAGAGATACACAATCCGACCTCCTTCAGTCGCTTTAGAATCACTTTTTCTGCACTCCCATAGTAAGCACTCGCAGCTCATACAGAAGGTCAGCTTACGTCTTACAATGCTTCTATGCGATCTTGACTCCTGCTTTAATTCTGGAAAGGCAGGTATTGATAAATTCCTTACTTCATAGTCCTTAGATGTGTGTGTGTGGAGAGAGCACACAAAGGGGAGATGGCCACTACTGCCCCCTGCACAGTTCCGTCGCCAGTGTTAGAAGTTTGGAGGTACTTTAGAAACAGGACACAGCTGGTAAAAGGAATACTAGTTTATTGACCATCCACTCTCCTCACTGGAGAACACCTCAACATTCTACAGGGAGCTTCAGGATGGGAGAACCCAACAGGGGTCAGGGAGAGGGGGTGAACGGAATGTACCAACAGGCTGGTTGTAACAAAAATTTAAAATCAAGTTCAAGAAATGGAAAAAGAAATTGCAACACTTGATTTAACATCGGATTTAAAAAAAATTAAAACAGATTTGGAAAAACAGATTGAGGCACATGAGGACTCAGTACAAAATCGCAAATGTCAAAAATGTATGAGACAAAAAAGACTATAGTGAAGGGTGAATTTTCACATATGCGAGAAAATATGATCACTTACAACGACAAAATTATGACCCAAGTAACACAAGCTCTTCAGAAAACCTATCATCTAATGTATCGGTGGAACTCAGTGATGAGGAAATAACATCAGCAAGAAAGCAGTCTTTTTTAGTGGATATGCGGCTGGTCCTACAACAACGACAGTGGGAACAAACAAAAGGATTTCAGACGCAAAACAGAGGGTGTGGCCGTGGAAAACCACGAGGCAACAAACAAGGAGAGGAAGAAGGAGCAATCGGCGGGGAAAGAGTGGGAACAGTTACACGCAGCATGAGACTGAAAAAAACATTTTAAAGGAAGTCGTGAATTTCTGCCCAAAGGTACATCTAGATGTGGCACAAACAAGGATAGGCCTGTACAAATATGTGCGAAAAATCAAGTTAGCCAAGCTTTATAAAGAAAAGGAAAATTACACTAAGAAAACTGCGCCATCAACCAAAGATTCAAGAAGTAGTACATTACTGGCTCAAGACGCTTAAAGTTACATGACATTGATGAATTTAAACACAGTCAGTGAATCACAAGAAGTGACTTTATCACAAACATGTACACAATCTGGAGCTGGCTTATCCAAAAAAAAGCAGAAATCATGTTTTTATCCGCAATTCCCACCAGGCAATAAGGTGGATATTTTTCACGAAGCAGTGATCCAGGATATTTACAAACTAAAGAAACAAAGCTATATGGATAACTTGAAAAGTGAAGAACGCAAAGCGTTAATAACATTGAGTCAAGATAAAACTATTGAAATCAAGATGGCTGACAAAGGCGCGAATGTCATCATATGGGACAAATTGGAATACGCAAGAGTAGCCCATGAACAACTTGAGGATAAACTGTATTATGAGAAACTTACAAGTGATCTCACAAAACAAATGAAAGAAAGATTAGACGAGAAATTAAAAGAATGGCTGAACTCAAATATGATTGATTTTGATGAACATAAATATCTTACAGTGGATGACTCGGTCACTGCAACAATGTACTTTAAGGCAAAGGTACATAAGAATCGGACTAGACCACCAGGGAAACCTATAGTGTCCGCCATGGGTTCCCTTTTTGAACCAATAGCAAATTACTTGGATTTTTTCTTGTTACCGTATGTTTCAAAGTTAAGCTCTTTCATAAAGGACACAACGGACATGTTAAGACAGCTGAACGGTATCCCCTGGAAGACTTCGTATAAATTAATATCAATGGATGTTGTATCCTTATATACAAATATAGATCATGAGGTGGGTACCGCAGCATGTAAGTTCTTCCTCCAGGAAAGAAATATACAGTATTCAAAACACAACACTATGCTGGAAGAAATGATGAGACTGTGCCTGAACCAAAACATTTTTTATTTTGGAGAAGAAATCTATGCCCAAACGAAAGGCACTGCTATGGGTTTTTCTTTTAGCCCAAGCTTTGCGTGTCTCACCATGGGGTGGTGGGAACAGAAATGGGCATGGCAAGCTGAGAATGATATCATGAGTTAAATAAAGTGATACTATGGGTACGCTTTATTGATGATCTCCTAATTGTTTGGGATGGTTCAGAAAATGACTTCAAAGATTATTTCCAAGTCCTCAATTCATCACCTGCTAATTTCAAATTTACCTATGAACTGAGTGACAACAAAATATTTTTCTTGTATACTGAGATATACATAAAAGATAATGAGGTACACACAACCCTGCATAGGAAAAAAACGCAACTAATGCGACACTGCATGCTAGCAGTTTTCACCAGCAGTGCTTGTTTGAGAACATTCTCTACGGAGAATTTTTGAGACTAAGGAGGATATGCTCGGAAGAAGTAGAATGGGACAAACAAAGTACATCCATGAGTCAAAGATTTGAAAAAAGAGGCTATTCGAAAAGTCATATAAAGAAAGGTTGGGAAAGAGCAAGCAGAAACGATAGAAATAGCTTATTGCAATCAATCCAAAAAGAGGAGAGTGAAAAAGATGTGATAAGATTCATAACAACCTTTTCAAATGAGTCCAAAAAAAATCAGAAATATTCTTAAGAAAAACTGGAAAATTCTAAAATGGATACTACTATCGGCCCCATTGTAGGTGATACACCACAAATGACATTCCGCAGAGCACCAAATCTCAAAGATCGCCTGACAAAGAGTCACTTCTTAAAAGAAGAGAAAAAAGCATGGTTGAAAGGAAAAGGTTTTAAGAAATGCTTCAACTGTAAGATCTGTCAAATATGTAAACCAACCCAGGAAATTATGTTGGAAAATGGAAAAAATTGGAAAATTGATGAGCTCATTACTTGTACAACACCATTTGTTGTTTATGTAATTGAATGCCCGTGTGAGTTAAAATATGTGGGCAGCACAAAGAATGAACTCAAAAAGAGGATTTTGGAACACGTAAGGGCAACTATACACAAAAACAGAAGCAATGCAGTTGCCAAGCACATGGAGTCCCATCATAACAGAGAGTGGAAACATCTTAAGATCTATGGTATTGATACAGTAAAGAAACCAGTGAGAGGAGGAAATCGAGAACTGATGTTGAGGAAAAAAGAATCAAGATATATCCTCAAATTACGAACCATGAGTCCGTATGGTCTGAACCAGAGTGAGGAAATGTACATACATCTGGAATGAACTTATTTAAATCTGGCAGAACATTATCGATCACGTCTAGATCCTTTCATCATCGTCTATGTTTTTACAAATTTAGTCTTTTTCATTTTTGGTGCACAACAAGTTTATGTAAAGGTATGAAAAGATTAGAGATAATACACAGTACACTACACATTTGATTAGTTAGAGCAAGATTTTGATGAATAGGCCATGGATATGTTTTTAAAAAAACTACAGAATTGATTGGTTGGAGCAAGATATTGAGGAACATGGCAACAAGTAAAATGAACAATGTTTTGATTAAGTGCTGACAAGGTTCTTTTGCCACTGGAGGCATTAAGGGAATGAGCTCAAAAACTTGCTAAAAAACATGAGCAAAGTATGCCATGTATAAGTTTAAATCAATGTGAATTCAACATTTGAGCATAAATGTGTTACTTTTTATTTTTTGATACAAGTTTAGAATATTGTTTATCAATTTTGATTAAATATGTAATCATTGTTTTGGAATACTCACCGTTTTTGTAAATAGCACCACAATGACCAGAATGCCTTGCCTGGAGGAAGGGGAAGGTGATTAATGTAAACATGACCTTTATAATCTAATTGAAAGAGAAGGGCGGCACCGTGAACAGGATCTCAGTGGGAGATCGAAACACGTTGGTGTTTGGAGTGCTTTAGAGTTTCTTTGGAAATAAATGCTTGAATTGTCTCAAAGAAGGTTTTCTTGTGCGATCCAACTTTTTTTCTGCATGAGGAGAGATTAATAAATATATATATATATATATATATATATATATATATATATATATATATATATATATATATATATATATATATATATATATATATATATATATATATATATATATATATATATATATATATATATATTTAACAAAGAAACACTCGCTTTGGAATAATGTCTAAGTATGTCTTCTTTTTCCATAATCATTTGATCATTGATGTCACTGGTAGTAGGTGTGTTCACTTTAAGCATATAAAAAACGTGATTGAATTTATTGACGTTGCAGTGTGAACAAGGGCGGCTTGGCCCGGAACGCGTAGCTGTTCTCTGTAAAACACAATAAACAACATCTTGCTGTACCTGGTGGTCCGTCTCCCTCGTTTGCTGGTGTGTGCGTTTGCTTGCCTGCTGCGAGACGCTGTGAGAGCCAAGAGGAGCTAATGTGTCTATATATATATATATATATATATATATATATATATTTCACAATTCCAAAGTGCTGTTTACAGCAATTGTGCACTCGGAGGCAGCTTTGCTTGAAAAGTTTTGTTTATTCCCAAATAACGCTACGTGTTTCGAACTAACTCGTGTCTTGATCACACAAAATGCTCCGACATTGCCGGCATGTTTACATAAACACAAACACAAACAAATGGTGGCTACGATGTTTGTAGGTAACATGACTTGCTGCATTCTTTGATCCGCCATTGCTAAGTGGTGAGGAAACATGATACGATGTATCCAAAACGCTCTTAAATGCATAATATTAGTAGAACATACATGCATTTCTGCTGTTAAGTGAATACATGAATAAAAGTTCACTTTTACTTCATTATCGATCCACCTATTCATAACATAGGTATCTTGAGTGAAAATTACCAAGTAAAGTACTTTATCGATAGTGGCAACCTGTTTGTACCCAGCATGTTATGTTATGACCTCCAGGAAAACAGTCATTAAACGAAAAAAGTGCATTTTCTTACCAGGACATGAGCGTTTTTAGGATCATGTATAACAAAAAGTAGCCACTAAAAAAGTTTGTGTAGAGCTATTCCCATGCCGGAGTGATTACGAAGACTAGTGCATAAAAACTAGTGCATAAAAAATTGCATTATTTAATCTTACGATGGTGTCTTCGATCCCCATGAAGGAAAAGAGAGAGGGAGATAGTGAAGTGCACAGGGCAGTAAATTGACTCTCCCTTCCTTTCCCTGGAAAAAACATAACATAAAAAAATGTTAAAAACATCACTCTGTCTGTCAACACTCCAAAACAGAAATTGTTGGCAGCCATCTTGTGCCTTTGTAGACTGAGGTACAAGAAAGCAGAAAAACAAATGTGTATAACTCAAAAAAGGGGCACGGTAGAATCACCCTAACCCCCGTGGCCTGCTCAGGGGGTCCCACTAGGACCCCCAAGGCAAAAATATATTTTTTTTTTCAGAAAATCGTGGGGTGCGCGTACCGTGCACGCACGGGTCCTCGTAAGTACGCGTACCGTGTGCGTACCTTTCCGAGAAAGCTGCATGCTCTTTAACTGTCAACACTCCAAACCAGGAAGTGTTAGGCAGCCATCTTGTGCTCAGTAGACCGAGGCACAAGAAAGCAGAAAAACAAATGTGTAGAACACAACAAGGGGGCAGGGTAGAAACACCCTTACCCCCTAGGCCTGCCAAGGTGGTCCCACAAGGACCTCCAAGGCCCTTATTTTTTTTTTAACCCGGTATTTTGTTTTTTTTAATTTACCCACCAGGGAGACCAAATTGCATGGGTGTAGTGATAAAGAAGTGTGGGGGGTGCCCAATCCCCCCACACTGCCCCGGGACCGCCACCCTCCGGGGTAAAGCAAAGCAGCCCCCTGGCGCAAACTGGAGGCTCCTGGTGGGCTAGTTAGCCCCTAGGGACCCCCAGTATGCAAGGGGAATTAGTTCCCCCTCTGCAAACACCCATCGAATCAGCATAAATAATGTGCATCTTCCGGTCACGCAGAAGGCAAGCCCGTCTGCGCCCGTCCGCGACCGGCCGGGTCCAGGGGCCACCCCCCCTGCCCAACTATCACGCCAGACCATCACCTATCACCCGCAATCCCTTCACCAATTAAACCAGACAGGTGGGCCATCCTGTCTACACACATGGGATCCCTCTACCCAACACTCCGTCTGCAACCATTGTGACTTTCACCTTTCTCATGGTATAAAGAATCTCACTTCATTCTCCATGTTGTTGCTTAACTGCCGTTCGCTCCCTAAAGACTCCGCAGAAATCTCTCTACTATTAGAGGAAATAAGTCCTGACGTCTTTTTTGCTACCGAGACCTGGTTACAGGAACATTCTGAACCTGACCTAGTACAAGCACTTCCCCCTGGCTATCAAATATTCCGCCTCAACCAGAAAAAAGGCATCGGCGGTGGTCTGGCTATAATTCACAAATCAAATTACACTGTCACCAGCACCCCCGTAGACTTCCCAGACTGCGAATGCCTCCCATTCTTCATAAAATTAAGTGCCACACATACCTTTTCGGGTATGCTTATATATCGTCCCCCTGGACCACAAAGGCAATTTCTTTCAGACCTCACCTCAATAGCGGCAAGTCTTGCAGTCAGCACTGCGAATTTCACAATTCTGGGTGACCTTAACATCCACCTGGATGACCCAAACGACTCTATAGCAAGGGATCTGTCTTTGGGCCTAAGTGCCCTTGAATTGCACCAACGTGTCACCGGGCCTACTCATCAAAAGGGTCATCTCCTGGACCCAGTTTTCAGCAACTGTAATAACCTCCAAATTGGAAATTCCTCTCCCCTGGTCAGACCACTTCCTTATCCCGTTCACCTGGACCCTGCCCGATCACTCCCCCCCAACCCCCGTTGGCGCAACGCTCTTGTAACTGGTCTAAGCTCCACCTATCTGAGTGGAAGGAACTCCTACTAGGTACTAAACCCACCAATACATCTATCCCCACTCAAGACAATGACAACTTCAACCTGTGGATCACCAGTTCCCTGGATACAGTTTTGCCACTAAAAAATTCCCACCCTAAACGGGGCAATCCCACAGCCCCGTGGTACTCAAACGAGCTACGAGAGGTAAAACGTGTATGTAAGCGACTGGAGAGGAAATGGCGCCTCAGCTACCTCCCTTCAGATAAATCATGCTATAGAACAGCAATCAAAAACTACAAAACGGAAATTCACCAGGCCCAGGCTAAATACTTCGAACTCAAGATTGAAAACGCAGCGTCCAAACTCAAAGAAATCTATCGAATAGCCAAAACCCTTCTACAACTTCCGGAACCACCGAAGGACCACAACAATACTCAGGCCCATTGCGAGGAAATAGCTGAGTTTTTTCACCAGAAAATTGAAACGATCAACTCCTCTTTCCCCCTCCTCGTCACTCCACCCACAAACTTCGTCAACACAGGTAGCCCACCAGTCCCTCTCCAGGATCTGAACAGCTTTCCTCCTTTAGAAATTACTAATTTGGAGAGACTTATGGGACAGGTCAAATCTGGATCACCCGCCGACCCTGCTCCCCCCAGTACCCTCACACAGATCACACCATTGATCTCGCCTATTATTCTAGACCTGCTCAATTCCTCACTCCGTACTGGGATCGTCCCTTCCCCATGGAAAAGAGCAATGGTCAAAGCCCTTCTAAAAAAAAACAATCTTGACCCATCTAACCCCGCCAACTACCGTCCCATCTCCCTCCTGCCATGGCTCAGTAAACTCCTCGAGAAGCATGTCAACTCCATTCTCACCAACTTCTTAGAAGTCAATAACATCCTCGACTCCTCGCAGACCGGCTTTAGGCCCCGTCACGGAACGGAGACGGCATTGATTGCAGTGACGGAGGAGGCACGAAGGATCCTGGATGATGGCGGTTCTACGGCCATCGTCCTACTCGACCTAAGTGCTGCCTTCGACACTGTCAATCATAACATCCTACTCCTACTTGGAGAAATAGGAGTGACCGGGACTGCCCTCAGTTGGATGAGTTCCTTTCTGACTGACAGATCCTTCAAGGTTTTTGAGAGAGACTTCACCTCTGCCAGTAGACCACTTAATTGTGGAGTGCCTCAGGGCTCGTCCCTGAGTCCCACCCTTTTTAATGTCTACCTGCGACCCCTAGCTGATGTTGTCCGCCCATTTGGCGTGAAGATCGTCTCCTATGCGGACGACACACAGCTAGTGGTATCTCTGGACCCCCCCCCTAAACTCTCAACACAGCCTACACAAATGTCTGGAAGCAGTCGCCACCTGGATGTCCAGCTCTTGTCTGAGATAATGCTCCTGGGTAATAACATCGCCAAAACCATCGACCCCATCTGGCCTTCTTGCTTAGGCAACCCCCCGCAACCAAAGGAGCAAATCAAGAGCCTGGGCATCTGGCTTGACCACACTCTGTCAGCGCTTAGAGGCCCCGGTGGCTATAACGCGCGATACAAATCAAATAAATAAATAAATAAATAAATAAAAATCTGTCCTTCAACCATCAGGCCACTAAGCTAGCTGCGACCTGTTTTGGCCTGATGAGACTGCTCCGCAAAATTCTCCCTTTGCTTCCATTCCGCTCGAGACGAATTGTGGTTCAAGGACTGATCCTCTCCCGCCTCGACTGTAGAAATGCCTTATATCTTGGAGCACCCCAATCCACAATCAACAGACTCCAGGTTATTCAAAATTGCGCAGCAAGAATTCTTCTGGATATCCCCGCCGAACGTCAGTAAGAGCCAGACTGAGAGATCTTCACTGGCTCCCGGTGAGATCTAGAATCGAGTTTAAGAGCATGTGCATTGCACACCGCTCTTACTGGGGAACAGGCCCCCCCATTAACTCTCCCCTTGTGAAAACCTACCAGCCCACTCGTTCTCTCAGATCTGCGACCTCCTACCTCGCCTCAGTACCACGCATCAGGAAGGCCAGATGTGGTGGTCGTTCGCTCTCCCACAACCTGGCCAAGATCTGGAACTCCCTCCCTCTCAATCTCAGATCCGAACACAACCTCCTCACCTTCCGAAAAACTCTCAAAACCTGGTTATTCAGCAAAACCTCTGTTTAAACCCAAAACCTAGCCTCCCTCTTCCTACCCCTCCGGATTAGCTCAAGTTCCCTACAGTGCTGGGACGCCCCTGGGTAGCCAACGCGCTCTACAAATCTTAATTCCATTCCATTCCATTCCAAACACGCCCGGGGCTGCGTTGCACAGAGGTGTAAAAAAGGGTGTGGCCTCATTACACCTCTCAGCAATGCAGACCCCTGGTGCATACTGGAGATTCCAGGTGGGCTAGTTGGCCCCCAGGGATCCCTAGTATGCAAGGGGAATTAGTTCCCCCTCTGCAAACGCGCCCAGAGGCTGCGTTGCAGAGAGGTGTAAAAAAGGGTGTGGCCTCATTACACCTCTCTGTAATGCAGCCCTCTGGCGCATACTGGAGGCTCCAATTAGGCAAGTTGGCCCCTAGGGACCCCCAGTATGCAGGGGGAATTAGTTCCCCCTCTGCAAACACGCCAGGGGGCTGCGTTGCAGAGAGGTATAAAAACATTTTTTTTTCAATTTATATTAAAAATATGTATGTAATTTAACAAATAATACATCTAAAAATAAATAATTTATAATAATGTAGTAAATCTGTATAAATTATTTGATTTAAAAATCATAATTTACAAAACCATTGAAATTCACTGAAAAAAACATAGGTTTCAGCCACGTTATTGTAAGGAATTACCATTTAAAAAACCTTTGAAATTCACTGAAAAAACCATAGGTTTCAGCCACATTATAGTTAGGAATTAGCATTTAAAAAACCTTGCAAATTCACTGAAAATACCATAGGTTTCACACACGTTATAGTTAGGAATTAACATTATAAAAATCTTTGAAATTCACTGAAAAAACCATAGGTTTCACACCAGTTATAGTTAGCTGGTCATTTTACTCATACAAAACCTTTGAAATTCCCCCGTTATAGTTAGTTCAGCTAACTATACCTAGCGCCCCCGCAATGCACTGCTGATGACATCACATATTACATCACTGATGACATCATCCTTGCGAAAGAGTGGCAGACCTCCTCTCACTCTAATAGAACCTTTGATACACACCTTTAAAAATAGAAACAAACATTTTCAAGAAAATGGAGATACCAATACTAGTTACAACAACCTATTCCAACATCTTCTTCCACATCCACTCATTCACCAACAGTTCTATATAGTCACTCATACATGTACACAATCATCATATGTACTCATACACCTATACATCCTGTTACACGCCGATACTCATCCATAGAGTTCCTTACACATATACTCACACATGCAAATAAACATTCATTTACTTGCATATACAGCAATACACACAAACATACACATACTGACTCTCTTAAATGATCACTTATAGAAACACATACTTAGCTATACAGGAAATCTTCAAATCTCTAACTCACATATATACTCACTTATATACAACAATACTCACATATAGTAGTTTAACACATATGCACTTAGTCATAAAGACAGTATTGAGACAGTCATTCGCTCACTAGCACACCTATACACACACTCATCATCCCATACAGTCCTGCACACATGCTGCCTTGAAAACACATATAAACAGCGAGTCACTCATTAATGCATCTATGTGCTAAGTAATATCCCCCACCAAACCATATAAACACTCAGAAACTCATAATGATACTCAAAAAAACAACTAATAACCTATTAACCTATATAGACACTCATGTAGCTACTCACCAACCCATTGAGACACTTATTCAAAAAATGTGTGAGACTGATACAGATATTTACATATTTAAACATTACTCACTAACCCATGTATTCACTAAGATACAATTAATCAGTCAGTTATACAATCAATTAAAAAAAGTCATCCATTTAGACACTTACTTGCCCATTTATTCTTCCATCGACCTTTAGATATACATATATAAAAAATATTTATTTTTCAGAAAGACACACATCCACTGGATGATGTAATCAGTGATGTCATCAGTGATGTCATGAGTGATGTCACTGACCATGTCATGAGTGATATAATATGTGACGTCATCAGCAGCGCATTGCGGGCGCGCGAGTTATAGTTAGCTGAACTACCTATAACGGGGGAATTTCAAAGGTTTTGTATGAGTAAAATGACCAGCTAACTATAACTGGTGTGAAACCTATGGTTTTTTCAGTGAATTTCATAGGTTTTTAAAATGCTAATTCCTAACTATAATGTTATATAACTATACACATTAATTTCCTTTTTATTTGCTTTTCAAAAACGGATCATCGCTCAACCAATGCGACCAAGGTGTTGGAGGACACCGAAACGCGTTGGTTGAGCGATGATCTGTTTTTTAAAAACAAATAAAAAGGAAATTAATGCGTAAGCGCTCGTGAGTGCGCCTCCATTTCTTCTTGGAAAAGGAAGGTTGGGAATATATATATATAGATTTGCACATGTATTTCACTGCAAAATAATGAAATAAAAACCCGCAACCGAAGCACAATGGAGTGTCCGTTTCTCCTTTTACATCTGCAAAGCTGTGTGTAACGTGATATATATATATATATATATATATATTCACTGAAAAAACCATAGGTTATAGACCATATACAGTTAGGGATTAGCATTTACAAAACCTTATTTTACTCGCAGAAAACCATTGAAATTCGCATATATAGTTAGTTGCACTAACTATATATCGCGCACCCGCAATCCACTGCTGATCATGTCACATATTACATCATTCATGACATGGTCAGTGACATCACTGATGACATCACAATAATTTCGTTTTTTCCCAAATGATGAAAGCCCCACCTTTTTTCCTCACTCTGACTTTCATTTTCATTTTTATGAGAGAAAGACCTTTTTTGAATACCATAGAAATGGCTTCATTGATTGCTGCAGCTGGTGGACCCCCACCACCACTACAACCTCCTAGGAAGAGAGGACCACCTCCTCAGGTCATCCTACAACAAGAGGAGGAAGAAGAGGAAGAAGAGGAAGAGGAGCAAGGGACAGGGAGGTTTTTACCTGAACAGCCAAGGAGGTCCCATGTTAAAGAAAGTTATATTTGGCAATTTTTTTCATATCCCCCGGAACAAAAAAAGGTAAATGCCCGGTATGTTACCTGCCTGATCTGTAAAAATGAACTGTCCAGAGGAACAGAAAAGAAATACAGTTATGGTAATTATACCATGCATCGCCATATGGAAAGGTGGCACCCTATAAATTACAGTGCTGCACAAGTACGTGATCTGGTGGATAACCCCCGACCTGTGGCCAGTACATCCACCAATGAAGAGGCAGTGACGGGAGCAGAGGCGAGGGAGATGGTCCCAAATATCCAAATGAAATTTGGCAATCTGAAGCACATATGCATTTTTTGTGGCCAACTGATTTGCTTCAGAGAGAGCAGCATACATTTAATTAATAAAGCAATTGACAATCACAAATGTGCAAAACGCCCCAGAAAATAAATTATCTTTTTTTTTGTTGCTCCTGTTGAGCCCTTCATAATGAATCATTTTTGTTTCTCCTCCCCATCAAAAAAAACAAAAAAAATATAAAACCGTTCAAAAAATACAAAAAAAAATGTTCAGAAAAATAATAAAAAAAATATAAAACAAAAATAATAAAAAAAAGTTCTTTTCAGAACTACCTCCCCTTTATAAGAATTTGCTAGAATGTTTAGCACTCTGACAACCTCTATTTCTTTTGGTTCGCTTCCCGGTTCGCGCGCCTGAAAGATGGAAATTTCCTTGTAAAACTTATCTATATTAGAAATCTGTACACTCTCTTCCACATTACCTTCTTCTACTGGGTCAATTTCAACATTGTTCTCTTTACTAGCAAAGTAACAGAACTCAATTTCTTCACAAATATTCTTCACATGTAGTTCTGAACCATGCAAAAGAGCGCTGCTCAATTGTTTAAGCATAATTGCTGGACTCTTGGCATAATACAACATTCTCACTAATTTCCTCACTTTATTATGATGCACTGCTAGCATCCTGAAATGATGAAAAACACTCTGACATACTCTTCTGGAAAGACAATCCAGGGAATGCCCATGCAAACCTGTTACTTCTCTCACTCTGCAAGGATCTAATTCTTGCAACAACTTCATTTTCTGTATTAAACTTTTCTTATTAAATGTACGTACAAAATCACAAAACAAATTGATGGAATCCTGTCGCACACTACAAATGCTACTACATTTCCAGGTGTAGACTGGCCCCTTAGGACGTCTTCCTAAAATCTCATCACCTAACACCTCTTCTGCATCTGCAGACACAAGTTTTTCTTTTTCAACCGGACAACCATCTTTTACCTCATATGCTCGACCACTGGTGTACACTGCTTTCACCAAATCATTGTCTTGAAAGTAACTCTCCTCATTAAAAAATGCCTCACAACTTGAACTTTGCATCCATTCTCCTGAGAATACTTCACAAAAATTAGTACGATTAACTACTCTCTTCCATCTACTATTTGATTTGAAATCAGAAATTACCCTGTTTAGTTTCCTAATTCTATTGATTACCAAAATAAAGAACTTTCGCTTAATTTCGAAAGCCTGATCAATATTTTTCTCTACATTTTTCTTTTTCTTATAAAATGTCACTTTTTGTTGGCCTTTCTTAAAAAATTTTAACAAATTGACAATTATCCTGTTGCAGAACATTCGCCTACGAATGTCTCTGAATTGAATATCCCTTCTACTGTAATGCACAGACTTATCTCCTGCTCTAGCAGAAACTTTTTTTACGGGCCTTTCCTTTTCCTTTAAATTTTCTCTCTTCTTATGCACTAAAACATGTTCAATACTGGTATTTTTTTGTCTGAAAATTGTTTTTAAAAATGATTTTATTTTCTTACCCGGAGCTTTTTTGGCAACTTGATACGATTTCATATTACAGGACTGTTCCAAATCTTTACCAAGATGGAGTGTAAGTCGCTTTGCTTCTTTTAGTTTTCGCTGCCTTGAGGGCATTTTTAAAGTTTTCTAAAGATGTTCAGTTAAATCTGTGGAAAAATATTTAAAAAATTGATATTAACCACTTTTACCAAACAGTAAACCAATAACAGAAGGCAAACAATTAACACACTAGATGTCAATTCCATCTATAGTAATTTAAAAACATAGACAAAGGGGGCATATGTACAAATCACTTGCACCATGGGGGAAATAAGTTAAAATTCCAAGAACACATAGGGTCGTATATACAAGGCCCTTGCACCAGAAAGAAGTGACTTGAAATGGCCAAGCACACATGAGGGTGTATTTACAAGACCTTTGCATCAGGGTGAAGTGACTTACAATTACCAAGCACACACGAGGGCGTATTTACAAGGCCCTTGCACCACCATAAGGTGTGGCCTATGCAGAAGTATGCTGGATTGTCTGTCTGCCATGGTAAAACCAAGAAATATCTAGGAGCAAAAAGGCAGGTCTGGCAGTCACAAAAGTTTGTTTGAGGTGAGGCCTACTCAGCGTTGCAGATGAAATTTTGGCTTATTGAAGAGTACAGAAGACAAAGACCAGACCTCCTCTGTCTCCCTGGACAGGCCTAAACCTCATCAGCCCAATGTGATTAGTAATGTTAGGACACACAGGTGATGTAATTGAAAAACGTGCACCCTTGCACCAGGGGGAAATGACTTAAAATTACAAAGCAGACATGAGGGCATATTTACCACACCCATGCACCAGGAAGAAGTGAGTTAAAATTGCCAAGCACACATGAGGGCGTATTTAAAAGACCCTTGCACCAGCAGAAAGTGACTTAAAATTGCCAAGCAGACATGACAGCGTATTTACCACACCCATGCACCAGGGAGAAGTGACTTAAAATTTCCAAGCAGACATGAGGGCTTATTTACCACACCCATGCACCAGGGGGAAGTGAGTTAAAATTGCCAAGCACGCATGAAGACGTATTTACAAGGCCCTTGCACCAGAAAGAAGTAACTTGAAATGGCCAAGCACACATGAGGGTGTATTTACAAGACCCTTGCATCAGGGAGAAGTGACTTAAAATTACCAAGCACACGTGAGGGCATATTTACAAGGCCCTTGCACCACCATAAGGTGTGGCCTATGCAGAAGTATGCTGGATTGTCTGTCTGCCATGGTAAAACCAAGAAATATCTAGGAGCAAAAAGGCAGGTCAGGCAGTCACAAAAGTTTGTTTGAGGTGAGGCCTACTCAGCGTTGCAGATGAAATTTTGGCTTATTGAAGAGTACAGAAGACATAATACATGTGCAGGCCAACAGATGAAGTGAGTCATGTCCACTGCACACTTCAACAAAGACCAGACCTCCTCTGTCTCCCTGGACAGGCCTAAACCTCATCAGCACAATGTGATTAGTAATGTTAGGAAACACAGGTGATGTAATTGAAAAACGTGCACCCTTGCACCAGGGGGAAATGACTTAAAATTACCAAGCAGACATGAGGGCATATTTACCACACCCATGCACCAGGAGGAAGTGAGTTAAAATTGCCAAGCACACATGAGGGCGTATTTAAAAGGCCCTTGCACCAGCAGAAAGTGACTTAAAATTGCCAAGCAGACATGACGGCGTATTTACCACACCCATGAACCAGGGAGAAGTGACTTAAAATTTTCAAGCAGACATGATGGCGTATTTACCACACCCATGCACCAGGGGGAAGTGAGTCAAAATTGCCAAGCACACATGAAGACATATTTACAAGGCCCTTGCACCAGAAAGAAGTGACTTGAAATGGCCAAGCACACATGAGGGTGTATTTACAAGACCATTGCATCAGGGGGAAGTGACTTAAAATTACCAAGCACACATGAGGGCGTATTTACAAGGCCCTTGCACCACCATAAGGTGTGGCCTATGCAGAAGTATGCTGGATTGTCTGTCTGCCATGGTAAAACCAAGAAATATCTAGGAGCAAAAAGGCAGGTCAGGCAGTCACAAAAGTTTGTTTGAGGTGAGGCCTACTCAGCGTTGCAGATGAAATTTTGGCTTATTGAAGAGTACAGAAGACATAATACATGTGCAGGCCAACAGATGAAGTGAGTCATGTCCACTGCACACTTCAACAAAGACCAGACCTCCTCTGTCTCCCTGGACAGGCCTAAACCTCATCAGCACAATGTGATTAGTAATGTTAGGAAACACAGGTGATGTAATTGAAAAACGTGCACCCTTGCACCAGGGGGAAATGACTTAAAATTACCAAGCAGACATGAGGGCATATTTACCACACCCATGCACCAGGAGGAAGTGAGTTAAAATTGCCAAGCACACATGAGGGCGTATTTAAAAGGCCCTTGCACCAGCAGAAAGTGACTTAAAATTGCCAAGCAGACATGACGGCGTATTTACCACACCCATGAACCAGGGAGAAGTGACTTAAAATTTTCAAGCAGACATGATGGCGTATTTACCACACCCATGCACCAGGGGGAAGTGAGTCAAAATTGCCAAGCACACATGAAGACATATTTACAAGGCCCTTGCACCAGAAAGAAGTGACTTGAAATGGCCAAGCACACATGAGGGTGTATTTACAAGACCATTGCATCAGGGGGAAGTGACTTAAAATTACCAAGCACACATGAGGGCGTATTTACAAGGCCCTTGCACCACCATAAGGTGTGGCCTATGCAGAAGTAGGCTGGATTGTCTGTCTGCCATGGTAAAACCAAGAAATATCTAGGAGCAAAAAGGCAGGTCTGGCAGTCACAAAAGTTTGTTTGAGGTGAGGCCTACTCAGCGTTGCAGATGAAATTTTGGCTTATTGAAGAGTACAGAAGACATAATACATGTGCAGGCCAACAGATGAAGTGTGTCATGTCCACTGCACACTTCAACAAAGACCAGACCTCCTCTGTCTCCCTGGACAGGCCTAAACCTCATCAGAACAATGTGATTAGTAATGTTAGGAAACACAGGTGATGTAATTGAAAAACGTGCAAATATTTTTGCTCATTTCACAATCACATCACCTGTGTTTCCTCAGCTTAGGTATCTCATTGAGCAGATATAGTCTAGCATATCCAAGAGTACGCAGAAGGTGAGGACTGTATGCAGCAGTGCAATTGTACATAATTCTCCTCCAATGACAATTACAGAAGCCTTAGCATATCCATTCCCCCTAAACAGTCCTAAATGTATATCATAATTATCATAGTGACTATGAAAATCTAGCAGTACATATTGTGAAACCTAAATGACTTCAAGAAACGACTTTTTAAACCATCAAACAAGCAAATTATACTCCCATATTCATGTTGAGAAATAAACTATTTATTTAAAAAAGCAAACCCCTTGTTGTCCTTCTCATAAATGTCAAAAGTATTTCTTTATTTTAAAAAACGATTTTCTGGTCATAATTTCAAAACACAAAACAGCTCCTATGTACAAGCACACCCTAGCTGGCTACCTTATTTTCTCCAATAAGCATACTAATCTCCTTCTAAATTAAAGAAATCTTTTCTCACCTTAGCACGATTTTTAAACACATCATGTAAGGAAATTAGTCTCCCAGATTCCTGGGAGAAGTACCTTAAAATTGTCTAGCACACATAGAGGCCTATTTACAAGGCACATGCACCAGGGGAAAATGACTTAAATTTGCAAAGCACTCATGAGGGTTTATTTACAAGAACCTTTCACCACCTTTAAAGTCACTTTTAAAAGGGAGAAAATGACGTGAATGTGTCTCATAAGCCTTTTAAATATGCCCCCATGTTGACTATGTAACTCTTGCAAAACATATTGTGAAACCTAAATGACTTCAAGAAATGAGTTTTTAAACCAAGAAACAAGCAAATAATTCTCCCATATTCATGTTGGAAAGTGAAATATTTATTTAAAAAAGCACACCCCATGTTATCATTCTCATAAATGTAAAAAACATGTCTTTTTCTTAAAAACCGATTTTCTGGTCATAATTTCAAAACACAGCACACCTCCTATGTACAAGCACACCCTGTCAGTACTAATACTTCACATTATCTATAATTATAATTTGTCAAAGAAGCAAAATCTTTTTTGAAAAAATAATGAACACACTTGACACAAAACAACATTTTAAATGTACAGCTAACTTCCTTATTTTCTCAATATACTATATTACTCTCTATCTAGATTAAATGATTTTTTTCTTACCTTAGCAAATGCTTTTTGAATTTCAAAACAGTCTCAGAAACACACCAATTTTTCTTTAGCAGAGCAAAAAGGTATGCACTCCAGAGGCTGGAACCAACAAAGGCACTGAAATGCTGAAATTCATCACACATATCTCTCATGTGACCCAATCAAAACTCTTCCCTCACTTTTTTCAAATCAACACCCTTCCCCCCCCTCTGCCCTTTCTGGCCTTTTTCCATAGCAACTACCTCCTGCAAGACCTCTTGTGTTTACAAGTTCACACAACAATGTTTCAAATGAACTCTGAACTCTCAGTACACCTGCTAATCCACTGCAATGTTTCTTAAAATCATGTTTTCTTAACCATTCAAATTACATGTTTCAAAGAACACATCCATGCACCATAACTTTCTGTTTTCAGCAATGGAAATCCACCAATCACTGCTAATGAATCATTAGCACACAAACTCCACATTTTTTTTCTTTACAAACTCCTACTGTTTCAACTGCCATTTCATTCCCACACTTCATCTGACTGCAGCAGAACCTCCTCTCGCCATGTTTTCTGTCTGGATTGTTGGACATAGTTACATTCACTGGGCTCACAGGTATGCTGAAAACAGAAATTTACACAACCTCAATTTACAAAATGTGGAAATCAAATGGATTGGCCAAAGAGGATTGAGATGTCACCAATTGATACCATTGGTGAAAATCTTTTTACATTTGCCAAACCCTGACCTCATAATAGTGCACTGTGGAGGAAATGATTTGGGCACTTTGACTGGGGTAGGTCTGGAAATGCTCTTAAAGGACACCTTTGAGCAATTAATGGCACTTTTCCCTCAATCTGCCTTGGTATATTCCAATATATGCCAAAGACAGAAATGGAGGTGGTCCAATCAAATTTCTCCACAAATTGAGAAAGCGAGGAAGCATGTAAATAAGTCTGTTTCAGCTTATATGAGAGACCATGGAATGGGTGCCATCTACAACAATAACTTGCGTTATTACATGCAAGATATCTACAGAGGAGATGGTGTGCACTTCTCAGATGAGGGCAACAGAGTTTTCATACAAAATTTAAGACTGTGTATTGGTACCTACTTTTAAGTACCTAGAACTTACACAGAACCCAAAAGCTCTTTTCAGAGCTACCTTAACTATAATTACTCTTTTAAAATTTCGAATGTACCTTTTTTCACTAATTTTCACTTATGTTCGCTTCCCGGTTTGCTACCCGGTTCGCGTACCGGCAGCTAACCGCGCGAAAAATTCAAAAAATGTTTTTTTTTTCGACATATATGAGCCTCCTCAGCCACCCTCAGAAAACCTAGGGGGTCAGGATACATCTCCCGTGCCCCCTTATACTCATTTCCCCACATTGTTTTTCCGCCATCTTGTGATTAAATTCGACTGAAACACAAAATGGCGAACTCCCGTTACGCTACCGGTAAGCTACCCGGTTCGCGTACCGGGACGCGCCTCTACGACGAAAAATCGCATAAAATTTTTTTTCTTATTTTTTGCCCCGCGGGGCACTTTAATATCCCCCTCATCAATCCTAGGGTGTGAGGAGGGGTCTACCTTGACCCCTTTCATTAAATTCCCCCTTCATTTTTCTCCACCTCTTGTCTCTCGATCCTACCGAGAGGCAAGATGGCGGCCGTTCCGGACTGTTTAGAATGTTGACAGACACCGGAGAGCCAATCAGCTTCGCTTCGCGAAGTTCCGTTACGCATCAGGTACGCGAACCGGAGCGCTAACCGGAGCGCTGTTACAGATATATCTGTTTTTTAAAACGTTAATTTCTCAAAATCCACTGGAGCACATATATTGAGACATAGCAAAGGCACCATATCTACAATTTTGCCAAGTTCCGTGTAAATCCATTCAGCCGTTCGAGCTAAAAGTGATTCCAACCGCCCAATGGAAAAATGAATGGGAAAAACGCGTTTTGGGACCCCCCTTTTTTCTCAGCCCCCCCTTGACGAAACCCCCCAAATTTTCAGGGGCTGCTCAGAAACAAAATGTGCCATTTTCCTGAAAATTTCAGCCAATTCCGTCCACAAACGCCAAAGTTATTCGACATAGAATTTTCAGAAATCCCATAGGAAAAAAATCCTAACTATATATACCTACTGGCGACCACCAGTAGGTAATATATATATACATACACATATATATTTATATTTCATTGGATGCTGACAGCATGAAAGTGAATAAAGTTAGGTAGTGTTTTGGATGGCTCAGAAAGAAGTCCTATTATTATTGGCTATTGTTTAAAAAAAGAACTGTAATACATATATGGAAATACTTTTAAATCTGTGAAGTAAACCACATCTGATGTATCTTATTTGAAAGCAGAATGTTCCTTTTGGAATGTGCTGTGAACTTTTGACCGACTAGTTCTACTGGTATACTAGCTACACTGAGCTAAGACTGTACTGGGGGAAAGGATGTTAAAGAGACAGAGCATTTTTTTTGTAAAGTTGAGGAGTGATGACACAGTGTAAGTAATGGCAAGTTTTAATTTCTTACTCAGGATTATGTAATAAACTATTGTGTAGTATTGAAATTTCAGAAAAATGAAGCTAGATATCAGTGTGAGCTCCCATTTCTTTCCTGATTACTCTGCGATCATCCCAAATACTTTGCACAAATGCAGCAACAGGAACCTTGTAGCGAAAGAGAGGGAAAGGTTTAACAGATGCTAACCATTCACAAGTGGAAATGCAGTAGTCTAAAATGAAAAACATTATTTCATTTGCTTCCTATCTCATGATAAAACAGTGAAAATTTGAAGAGGGTGCCATTTTGGACTTGCTTTGTATGAGTGTGGTGTACCATTCTTGTGCTTAGATTTTGCTAATCTTAAACGTGTCCAAATTATGCAGAAGGAGCTAAAATAGCAATATAATCTACAAACTGAATTCAGTGCCATATATATATATCTATACATATAAATATATATATATATATATATATATATATATATATATATATATATATATATATATATGTCAGGCAAGGAGCGCACCTGCGCTTTCAGCAGTCACACTTAACTCGCCGTGCCTTCCAGCTTTGTTTACCTCGTGTCCTGGAGTCCCTGTTTCTCCTTACAAATAATTATGTGGCCATCATGCGCCCAACGCGTTTTGAGACCAACGCCTCTTCTTCATGGGGCTGACATGAACAAACAGGCTGTGCTCGCACCTTGTGATTTACCAACTTTATTTCGTTTGGAAAAGTCCGCCCTAAGTGGGCGTGGCTAAAGCATGTTCCACCACTAGGAATGATGGTTACTGTAGTCCGAGGTGCGAGTGTCAACAAACCCTTATGGGGGTTCCCTGATTTGAAGCAAAATTATGCCTTGTTAATCCCTTGAGTAGGGGGAGAAGGTAGGGATCCAGGAACAGTCATTTTCATCGGAGCGTTAAACCTTTTGTAGCGAAGCAGAGTGCAACGCTCAGGCCTCTCTGTGCTGTGTGTCCCATTCGTTCCAGCCAGGGATGGTGCTCTGCTGCACGGCCAGGGGCAGCCGTGGGATACAAGTCGAGCAAGGAGCGCACCTGCGCTTTCAGCAGTCACACTTAACGCGCCGTGCCTTCCAGCTTTGTTTACCTCGTGTCCTGGAGTCCCTGTTTCTCCTTACAATTAATTATGTGGCCATCATGCGCCCAACGCGTTTTGAGGCCAACGCCTCTTCTTCATGGGGCTGACGTGAACAAACAGGCTGTGCTTGCACCTTGTGATTTTTTTTATATGGATGTCCGACCAAACAATAATCTCATAAATTTGTAAATGGCATTAAAATTCTGCTAATTCAGAGACATTTCAGCATTCATAACAGTTCCAACAATTGAGGGCAAGTGCCCTTTTCTTAAGAACATGTGGTATAATCTGTGGTCAAAGAGGGTTAAAAAAGAGGCAATAGACAGATGTTACATACAATATTTAAAAAAAAAACACACAATGTATGACGAGTGCTAAAAATGAAGATTGTGCATTCTCATTAAAAAATGTATAGTGAGCAAAATTCCCAAGAACGTAATCGGTAATATATATATATTTGTATTTATATTAAAAATAGACATTTAAAATGAAGATGTATATTGAAGTTTAATTAAAAGGAGCATCACATGATGAGAAAAAAAGTATGAGATGAACTGTATCTGTTAGAGGGAATGTTTTTAAGAGGTTAGCGGTGAGTGTTTTGGAAAGTAAAAGGAATTAGTGCCTGTTTATTACATTGTGTATTTTATTGAAAAATAACAATATCGTTTTGAGGAAAGTTGCAAGGAGGGACTAATAATGTTTTACCTGTGTAAACATCATGTGCAGAATAGATACACCTGCCATTTGCATTCTAGGAGTTATAGTACTTTTATTAACATTATTAAACAGGAATAGTGTAGTCAGAAATAAAAATTGAGTACATGTTATCTGCCTGAATTTGAATTAAAAAGAAGTAATACTTGTTAGGTATATATTGAGGAGTGTTTGTCAATGTTGTTTAGAACTTATATAACCACCTTGCATATGCATAGACGGTGAGATATAGTTTTTCATTCTTGCACATAGCTATATACATGGTGGTAGTTTGCTTAAAGATGCAGAGAGGTATATAATTTGGGAAAGATGGCTGGAATGTGTATATCTATTAAGAAATCAAATATATGTGATCTAAGCTCAGTAAGGCTGATGAAAATGTAATGTATATGGTGAGGGTAGTGTTTTTCTTTAAACACAGTTTGTCTATAAATTGACATGGATTAATAGTGCAGAATGCCTCAAGAGTTCGTGTGCTAGCTTCATTTCGAGTATAACATTGATTTGATATACCTAAATATATGTTTTAGAAGCATAAGTAGTATTGGAGAAAAGATGTAGGTATGTCATTCGCAAAACATTTTGTCCTTTCAAAAATTTTTAAATGTTGTTTTCCGTTTTTTGAAACTTACTGGTGCATGTGCACGCTTAGTATAAAGCAATGTATGTATTTAGAGGGCCATCTATGCAATTAGATATCAAGTGTCATACCAAGATTTCACTGACACATAGCTCAGAAGAAAAGCATATATACAGTAAAACAGGTAGTTTGATACTGACAGAAGGATATAACCAATGATTCAGAGATATTGTGACAACTGGTATTTATCTAACAGTGATAAAGGTATTTTTTCAGTGAGTCTGGCAGTATTCAGGCACTCATGGAATCAGCCAGCCTCTATTCAGGCAGTAATCAAATCAGTGATTCACCATCCATTGAGTTATTCATTTATCCAGAAACTATACATGAACTCTTGCAATCAGGCATGCAGGAATGATGTAGTTATTGGAACATGCAGGCACTATGTATACATTCATCTAATCACCTAGGTACTATCAATTGACTGATGCAATTAACAAGACTGTAACTTTGCAATCATTATAACACTTGCGCAGAACCTATGCAGCCATCTAAATATCCACTTGCAACCCATGCCATCATTGAAATACTGAGGCACACATATGCTCTGATGCAACACTCAGGCTCTACTCATGCACTCATGTAATAAGTTAGAGAGTACCATTGTAGTAAACCTATCACCCATCCAGTACCTATGTAGTAATTTAATTACATAGCCAGTATTCTTGCACTAATGCAAACACCCCAGCAGTATACTTACTTTCATTCAATCTCTAAAGCTTTAGCAATGGAATAATGCAGTCACTCATACACTAGTCATGCACTCATTTAATTAGGTAGGCTGAACTGATGCACTTGTTCAATTCTCTGGGCACTAACCATGTAGTTATGTTAGCATCCAGGCACAACCTGTTCAGTCAACCAAAAAGACATGGGCTGCATCCAATGGCTGAAACACTATTCATCCACTCACCAATAGGGTAGGTGATATGCATGAACTTAAACAATCATGAATGCACTGTCCATGTACTGCATCAATCACCTATATACTATGTATGCGCAATCATCTAAGCACTAGCTTTGCACTCAATTAATAATCTAACAAGTGTCTATGCATGTATTGAATTATTGAAGAATTAGTCATGCGCCTGTCAAATCATTCAGGAATTATAGTAGTGTTTCTAGTATTAGAAAGCAATTCCTTGGTATGTTAGGAAAATTTCTACGTATCTTTCCAATGCGAAGTTTAAAACACACAATATGTTATACCACTCAACAATACGAACTATGGGTAATAATAATAAATCATTTGTAGAGCGCCTGGCTACACAAAGAACACTGTGTCCCCGCACTAACTGCTGATAGGTTTCGAGAGGCAGCTATGGAAAAGCTCTAGGGGGTTTACTTGATGGGGAACAAAAACGTTTTAAGTTTTCCCCGGAATCTTAATTCAGATGGTTCCATCCGCAGATGAAGCGGGAGTTCATTCCAGTGTTTGGAGGCTAGGTACCTAAAGGAGCGGCCGCCCATTCTGGCCCTGAGAATACGAGGAAGTTTAAACAACATCGTACCGGATGATCTTAAATTCCGAGTGGGGCGATGTATAGTGAGTAGGTTCTTTAAATAATCAGGGCCTTTGCCCTGGGCGATGCGATGCACATAGCAGAGGGTTTTGAATTTGATCCTCTCCCTAACCGGGAGCCAGTGGAGTTTGGACAAGGCGGTCTTTCCAGAGGCTCTACGTGAAAGTCCGAGCACGAGACGTGCAGCGGCATTCTGCACGCACTGGAGTTGATGGAGACCCTTTTGACTAAGCCCTATCAACAAGGCGTTCCCATAATCAAGATGGGGGGGTCACCAGCGCGTGGACAATTGTTTTTCTGGCCCCGGTAGGAAGGAGATCTAGTACCTTTTGGAGAACCCTCAGTATGCCGAAGCACTTCCCCGTCACCCTGCTAATATGGGCCTTGCAGGAAAGATCTGAATCCAGCATAACACCGAGGTTTCTTACCGACTCCACAGGAATAGGAGGACTCCCTAATTCAATAGGCCACCATAGGCGGGACCAGGCTGATGCTGCTCTCCCGACCACCAGTAATTCTGTCTTTTCGCCATTCAGACGCAGGCAGTTGTTGTTCATCCATGCTGCTACTGCTGACATACAGTTCGAAAAATTAATGGCGTCTTCTTTACGGTCGGGAGTGAGCTTAAACACCAGCTGGGTGTTGTTGGCATAGCTGACAATGCCCACCCCAAAAGCCTCCACAATGTGAGCCAGGGGTTCCATATAGATGTTAAACAACTTAGGGCTCAAACTTGAGCCCTGAGGAACCCCATTGCTCACCTTCCGGAGGGAAGATCTGAAGGGTGGGCAGTGCAGCTGAAAACTTCTATTGGCCAAGAAGGAACGCAGCCAGGCAAGCGCTGACCCTGTCACCCCCATGTCCAAGAGACGAGACAGCAGCGTGGTGTGCAGCACGGTGTCAAACGCTGCACTTAAATCTAATAAGACCAACGCTGCTGTCTCCCCTTCATCCACTATCTGCCTGAGACGCTCAGTGGAATACAGAACGGCCGACTAGGTGGAGTAGCCAGTTCTGAATCCCGATTGTGACGGGTGGAGGAGGGCTTCTTCCTCAAGATATTCCATGAGCTGTCTGTTTGCAATCTTTTCTACTATTTTAGCGCAGAATGGGAGCAGGGAGATGGGGCGGAGATTTTGGAGCTGAGAAATGGGAATATTGGGCTTCTTTTTTAGTGGGATAACCTGAGCAGTTTTCCACGCCTCAGGTAGGAGGCTGTATTATGTGAAACCTCCTGCTTTATGTTCAGGAGAAGAAGTAGAGCA